>NW_004949101.1:4813232-4829980 GCF_000317375.1 Microtus ochrogaster | reverse complement strand
CTCCCTCAAAACCCATCAACTCAAAGCCAGGAACCCTGCCTTCAGCACAGAGGACACTACACTCCCTCAAAACCCATCAACTCAAAGCCAGGAACCCCGCCTCCAACACAGAGGACACTCCCTCAAAACCCCATCAACTCAAAGCCGAGTCTACACTAAGTGTAAGCCATGTATGGAAGGCAGTGTCTACCTAACTAACCAGTGTCTACCTAACTAGCCAGTGTGCAGAACTCTTAAGTCAGGATTCACAAAGAACAGAATACTTTCTGAATCTGTGCCTCTCTGTCTTTCCCGTGTATACGTGAACAATGCTGGTGACAATAAGTACCCCATCCAATGCCATCAACAGTCAACAGCTCTTAGGGAAAGATTAGACCTCGGGAGCTCCACCCCATCCGTGCCTACATTGACCAGCACACTCTTGAGCAAACCCTATGCAGGTAACCAGGGAAGTTGTAAGTTCCTGAGAGCAACAGCTGTTATCAAAGGCATTGGGATGGGGGGATCTTTCAGCCTTGAGGCTTCCAGTTTGTTTGGTTTTTTAATTAAGTTAAAGCATATGGCAAGCCTATCTCTCTGTTCTGCAGTCTGTCTGTCCTCTGCATGCCCGTCGAGCACAGCTCCACTCTGAGGAGTCCAGTCACTGATTCGGGGCATGGCTTGAGCACTCTTCTAGGAAACCACATAGGCACCAGGGCTGAGAGTCACTGTCTTAGGTCATTCTTAAAACAAACAACAAAAATCCCTGACAGAATCTGATCCATCACTCCAACCAAACTTTGGCCTGCCTATTCTAACCACCGAGGAAAGAACATGGAGGCATTTTATGTCTTTCATTATATTTGATGCCAAGGACCAAACCCAGGCCTTGAACATTTAAAGCACACCCTCATCTAATGAGCTGCACATCCAGCCCACATTTCAATGTTAATTGCATCCCTTTATCTATGCTTACATGTACAAAAATGCCCAGTATCCGGCCAAGCAGCTGGAGAACTAACTACAAAAGGACATGGGAGTTTTGGACTAGATCAGGATGTCACATCTCTCACATGTGCCATAGGCTCACACAATCGTGGACAGAGCTGGCCCTTGCCAACGTATTCCTTAAGTATCCTGAAGTTCCAATTGTATGGCCAAACTGCTAAAAAAGAATAAGAAAACAAACAGCCTACTACAGTTTGTATTAGGAGTATTGTATTGTATTGTAAAGGAATCCCCAACAAAGCAGAGGTGAGAGCAGGGAGTCTAGTTGAAGATTCTCTGTCCTCAGGAATGGACTTGAGTCTCTAGCAACAAGCTTGTAGGAGTGGCTTCTCCCTCTTCTGTTCTTCTGACAGTGAGGACTAGGAACTCGCACCTTCTTCCCCTTTCCACCTACCACTAACTAAGGTAGCCCAAGATAGCCCCTAACCAGAAGCTGGTGCTTTGATCTTAGAATTCCCAAACTCCAGATTGTGAGAAACTAATTTCTGTTCTGTATATCTAATTCAGTCTGTGGCATTGTACTATGGCAGCACAAACAGGCTTTTGCACCTCCCTGCTTTAGGAATGAGCAAAAGAGGTGAACAGATATCTCAACAAAGAAGATCCATGAATAGTAAATTAACACATACAATGATGCTTAACATCAATAGTCATGGGAGGGGCCGGTGCAAAGCCAACCCACAACCAGACTCACTACATACCTAGGAGAGAAATAAAACAAGAACCAAAGTGATGATTGAGATAGCTAGCACTGGCAGGAATTCAAAACAGGAACTCATTCATAACTACAGGGAGTATGAAAATGGCCTGACTCAACAGAAATATGTTCTTTGCCCTCTGAGAATTCATATTGGATTTTAATCCCTTTTGTGAAACACTGAGAAGATGGGAACACATGCCCATAATCCCAGTGCTCAGGAGGCCGAAGCAAGAAAATTGCAAGCACCAGGCCAGCTGGGATTACAGAGGAAGACTAGCTCAAAAGAAAAATAGGGGGTGCTTAGTCAAGACTATGAAGGGATCATTAGAAAGTAATTAGGGTTGGATAAGGTTATCAGGGTCCAGTTCCCTCGATGAATCCTGCTAGCTTTATGGGAAGAGAGAAATCAAAGGACACACACACACACACACACACACATACACACAGGACTCGTTGCTTTGTTGTATTCTACACGATCTCTGGACACTATCAGCAAAAACACTGTAACTAAACGAAAACCCCAATCCTCTTTTATTTCTAGCTTCCCCAGTCTATTATTGTATTGTTGGCAACAGAAAAGAGACTAATACGGCACACCGTTTTGAATACCATCTTGGCAGTCACTTTTAAAGTATGTAGGAGAGAACAGCTCACACTTCCTAGGAGAAGATACCTAAGACAATGTTAAGGGGCATAGATAGCTTATGTCCCTTACAGTCTACCAGCATTTACGGTCAGAACAAAGAACAAAAGACTAAATCTCAAACCTGAACATCACTCAGAAGTAGGTAGGGGTTCACCTACTGTGGTTCTAGCCATCTGACCCAGTGCTTGTTCCTGAACCTCTGAGAAGGACAACTGGATCCACAAGACTCAGAGTATGGCCTCCCCCAGGCCTGGACTGCTTTTCCTGCAGCCATGGCTCCAATGCTTACCTCCCTCATCCCACCAGTAGCCGGGCACACTTGAGGAGTGGCCTGAACAATCTGCTGCAGGATGCTGATGTAGGTCTGAATTTCCAGAAGATTCTGTCACGGAGGGAAAGAACTTTCATTACAAGTGGTACTGCCTGATGCGTCCCTCCCGTCCTGAGCGAGCCCAGAAACTAGTGCCTCCATGCGTCTTCCCACAGCTGTGAGCACACTGGGAATGACGGACGGGTCAGCTGTGCTGCAGGGAGGGCACCGTGGAGTGGGCATCCCACATCACCAGGAGAGCAACCAGGCAGAAGAGTAAACCGAGGCTTGGCTTATTTTGCCATGTCCTTTCGGTTACCTTCCCACACTGCCTCTGGCTTCACAGAGACCTGGATGGCAAGCGCATGAGAGGAAAGGGGAGCAGACAAGTCCTGGAAGCTGCAAAGGACTCTGACAGCACAGAACGGTGTTTCACTGAAGGGGCAGGTTTAGCCAGCCATGCTGAGACTAAATGGCTTACTGGCTGTGCATGTTCTCAGGCAAGCTTTTGAAGTCTTCTAGAATGGGAGTCCTTTTATGAAACAGGGCCAATTATCTGCAGGGAGGCCTGGTGACCTGTACCGGCCAATACACCTTTCCCAGATATGCGCAATGACTGATAACACAGCCCCTCTACAGAAAACAGCCCCGACCAACCACTGGTCAACTTGTTCAAAAAACAGCATGGACCCTAGCCCATGAGTAAAAAAGACCAACCTAGGGCCTCCAAGTGAGACCAATGTTCCCCTCTCTCACTCTATCCCCATGGCCCTCCACTCACAGAACTGGGGTACATACATCACCATCTCAGGCTCTGCCCACAGGGGCTGACCTGAGTTCCTTCAAACTAGGCTGCCCAACAAATAGTGAACAGGAGAGTCCCACCCTATTTATTGTTCTAAATGCCTTCAGGGTACTTTGGGCTGCTTTGGGACTGCCCCCAGGTATTACTCTCAGGATAGACACAAGGAAGCTAAATACAAGGAAGCTGCAAGATGTGGAGGACGAAGCTGGCAAGGGCCTGGAGAGAAGCTGGAAGGATGCCAGAGAGAGTTCTTCAGTGCAGGGTGCAGAGAACATGCAGTAGGGTGGAGAGAGTGAACACAAGGCTTGCTGGGTCCTACAAGTGGCTCTCCAGAGAAGGATCTGGGTGTGGAGAGCTGAACTGGGCAATGAAACAGGGCCATGTGGCTAACAGGACAGAGAAATGACCAGGGAAGGACACTGGCCGAGCAGGGCGTGCCATCTGTTGTGTTCCTATGGGCACAGAGCTCATGCTGCTGAGGAGCTCTTCCAAGTCCTGCTACCCAGACAAGAAGAGCCCAGGGAGTTTACATCATACATCCCATCGGCCACTGGATGTGGCTGCTCCAGGCGTATGGAAGTCCCCCCGTATTTCCTATGAGACAGAGCAGCTTCCACCAGCTACAGTAAGGTTCTTGGCAAAGAGGTGCAGATACTGTATTAGTGAAATAAGGACTCAAAAAAAAAAAAAAAGAAAATTAACCCCACAGAAGGAAAGCGTCTCCAAGAAATTCCAGCCTAGGGTAAGAACAGGTAGGGTTCCTAAGGACAATTAAGAAATTCCCCATTCACCCTAGGAGAAGGATCCTCACAGACATAGCAACTTGTAGCTAAATCTACGCAGGTTCATTTCCTGGGTTTTGCTACCTCTTTTCTTCAGGATAACAAGAAAAATTGAAGGAAACTATGAATTCTGGCCTCACCAACCCCTTCCTAACTCCAGGTTTCTCCTGGAAAGTCAAGGCTCAACAGACCTAAGATTCGGGTTACAGAAGGAGACCAGGGTCCAGGGAGCATGGGCATTCCTTTTTTATTCACCCACGGTTAGCCCACACAGTGGCACCCGGATGCCACTTGCATTCTGAAACACAGTAAGCAGCCCAGTAAGGCCAGACTGCACACTCCAGATTCCCCACTGCTAGGATTTGATCTTCCAGCGTGTCAAGACTCCTAAATAAAGGTGTCAATTGGCTGCCTCGAAGGCACAGCTAAGGGTTATCAAACAATACCTTAAAATAAAAGCACTCTTCCTTTTTGCATTTTTCTGAGTTGAAACTTTCAAGTTGACTGCTTGGCAGAGATGCAGCTGTCTAGATAATTTTGTAGATTGCAGTGTGCAGTAAGGACACTAAGACCTGCTGTCGCAATCCCCGGCACACTCTCTACACCCCAGGCTGGGTAAGTGCTGTCCAGTGGCTGACTCGTGCTGGTTCAGGGGAATGTAATCCCAGGTCGCTCACTCTAGCAATCTTCTGTCCAACCAAACCCAAACAGGGTTTTCTAGAAGAGAGGGTTTCCTTCCCACATGTGCTGGTTACCTTTTTGTACCTGTCCTTGGCCACACTGATGTCTGCCTGCAGAAACTGTGCTTCCAGCTGCAGGTGCAGGTTACGCAATAAGGCTTCATCAGCTTTCTGCAACAAAAAGAATCACACCAGGGTCACACTATAGGTGTACCGGGAACCAGCGTGCGAACATAGGGACTGCATGGGGACCTACTAAAACACAGAGTCTTGTTCAGTGGGTCTAGAATACTGCATATTCACACACACACACACACACACACACACACACACACACACACACACATCATGGCCCCTACGTACGTGTGTGTGTGTGTGTGTGTGTGTGTGTGTGTGTGTGTTCAGGTTTGAGGTGTGTACAAGTACACCAGCTTGCATTTGTGGTGGTCAGAAGACAACTTTCGGAAGTGGATTCTCTCCTTCCACCATGGGTTCCTGGGGTCCCACTTAGGTCATCAGTCACACACAGCAAGTGCTTTTGCCCCCTTGTGCCATCTTGCCAGCCCTAGATGCTGCATTCTAAACAAAACACTAAGCTAGTCACTGGGCCTAGTTGACAGCAACAGTTCTCATTACGGGGTGATTTTGCACTCAAAGGGGACATTTGACAATGTCTAGAGATACTTCTTGTTTTTGCTAAGAGAGGTCTTACAGATGGATGAGCCCTTGGAAAGCACTGCTCACAATTTCTTAAAGCCACTGGTACCATCCTTCACATAAAGTATATCGCAGAAGGGGCTGGAGAGATGGCTCAGAGGTTAAGAGCATTGCCTGCTCTTCCAAAGGTCCTGAGTTCAATTCCCAGCAACCACATGGTGGCTCACAACCATCTGTAATGAGGTATGGTGCCCTCTTCTGGCCTGCAGGCATATACACAGACAGAATATTGGATACATAATAAATAAATCTTTAAGAAAAAAAAAAAAGTATATCGCAGAAGCCAGCCACTGTATAAGATCAAAACAAAGATGCTTATTTGGTTTTGCCCCCTGGGACGGAGATGGAGATGGACCTTATAGGTGCTAAGGATAATCTTCCTGCAGATCATAAAAAGCCATAGACAGCCCATATGTCCAGCAGCTCTATTCCCTTAGTGACACTTCAACCAAATCCACAGAACTTAGGGGTCCGGCAAGGGCAGTTCAAAGTCTAAAGTCTTCCTTTGCAAGAGCACTTGGACCAGGCTGATCAGTGGGTCCCTCCAATGGTACTGGAAACTTACAGATAATAACAAGACTGGAACCTGCCATGGGCTTTTCTGGGATGCCAAGCAGAGAGCCTATCCTACCAGACACCTACCATCCTTCCACATCCCCTGGGGATCATGCAGGACCAGCACTAGCTCCTACAGAGAAATATTGCAAAGCCACCTATGTGATAATAAAAATGCAATACTTGTCTTTAAAATAGGAGTTAATCAGATGCTCTGTAAGCACGTGTCATGCTTGGAAGACAATCGTGTAATAAACTGCCCCAAAAATCCCAGGGGTAAGCGAGCGCTTTGGGACTGTGCAGTTGCTGATATGATGAGAATTTGTTTCGGAAGCATGTTCCTTTATTTGTGCCAGAGTGCAGAAATGTGTAGACGCTTGTGTTTTCATTATGCCTGAGATGCTGTCAGCTGAATTTCCAAATGCCGCAGCAACAGAAGCATCTAGATCTTTCAGAATCAACTGCCTGTGTCAACTGTCTAATTTGAGAAAACAACCCCACCCTGACTTTGTGTGAGCTCCAAATAGAGTAGATGGCTCACAAAACAGATCACAGTACCTGAGAGCTTGCTAGAAATGCAAGCGGCACTCGAGGATTCCAACACCCCTTCCAGGTGCGGGGGGCACACAGTGAAGGCCACGTGGTCCAGGATATTTACAGCCCCGACCCCACTGTGCTGGGAATGGAAGTCAGGATTTGCATATGCTATGAAAACACTTTTCTACTCGCTGCATCCGAGACTTTACAGCCCTTTTTTGAGGAAGGAACCAGAGAGATAATTGAAGTTCAAGGAACCCTGACAATCATCCTTGACAACTCTTTCACAGGAATTCTAGGCTTCCATCAAGACTCGGTTGCTAAAGAACAGAGATCCAAGTTCTTTAACACCACTGGCAAAGTAGGATTTAATTTAAGAACACATTTCCTTCAACCCTGGATCTCAAAAAACCTTTGCAAAAATGTTGCAAGTTGCTCTCTGCATCTGCCCGGAGGAGGTTCTGGGAGAGCTGAGACTCCGCTCTCCTTGGCCTCATTCTCCTCTCTCTCCCTCTGCTCTCTGGGTGCCCTTCCTCTCCAGCCTCTCCACACTCCAGCCTCCTGCTAAAGGCCTCCCTTCCGAGCCCCTCCTCTCCTCTTCTCTGGAGTGAGGAATTCATGGTCATGTAGAAGCTGGTAACCCTGAAGGTGATTGCTTCGTGTCCCCATCTTTTCTGCCCTGGGCCCCAGAGCCTCCTGCTCTTTCCCACAGGGTACTTCAGAGGCACATGAATTACATGCTCATGGGTCAACCTTTGAAGGTTTTCATTGCCTTTAAGTAAACACATGTACCTAGATGCTACATCGATCTAAATTATTTTAAAGAGAGAGGAAAGAGAATCTCTTTCCTTTAAAGTTCACGGCTTAGAGCTGTCTCAGCTGATAAGCAAACTCAGGAATTATTGGCAGCCAGTAATACAAAACAAGTACATATATGTGGCCATGAGTTATAGAGATTGAACAGACTTGAATGTGTATTTAAAAGTCGTCTGTGGTTCTTGCTCCATCAAAAGGCTGAGCATATCACCAACTCTGGACGTACTGTTTAGGCATTCTGTTGAGGGTTTTATTTCCCTTCAAAGGGGGTAACAAAGAGAGGCTTGCTTTGGCATGTGTACTGTTGAGAACCAAAAGTGTTCTGTTATGGAAGTCTCATTACATGAGCAGGGTGACTATATGGCAGGTACGTGAACAAAGAGCCAAAGACTGTATCCGTGTCTTCCCACGGCCACACCCAAGGGTGACTCCTTCCTGCAAGTGACACTACTGGAGTTGGCTCTGAGACTATGTGAAGAGCCAAAGGTTGATTTGACTAAGCAAACATCTCCAGACTTGTTTAGCAAAATCGCTGGTCCAAGGCTGGCAGGAAGGCTGAGCAGGTTAAGATACCTGCTGTCAAGGCTGATGACATGAGTTCAATCCCCATGCACCACATGGTAGAAGGGGAGAACCCACCCCTGCGAGCTGTCCTCTGACTCCATGCAATGGCACATGTCAACATACACACATACACACACAGATAGACAGATAGATAGATAGATAGATAGATAGATAGATAGATAGATAGATAGACAGACAGACAGATAGATGTAAAGGAAAAATTGAATCACTTTTCCGAGCATCATCAGGATGAGACTCCACTCTTCCAGCCTCCTCTTTCTCTGCTGATGATGTCCACAGCCCACAAGGGTAGACAGGCAGATAGGTCACCATTGTGATCAAGGCTTGATTCTTCTGGAAACCCTGGGGACTTGTGAAACTCTCTGTGCTAAGGGGAAATCAACTAAGAAACGTATCCACTCACTGCTGATCTTGGATGACTAAGGTTCATTTCCTGGGGTGTGCACACCTTGTGCTTCTGGGATGAGTGAGTCATGTTCCCACAGCGAAGCACAGGAAGTCTTCTATGTAGCCTGGTAACAGGTGAAGTGACCCAGGACAAGGATCCACTATCTAGACCTAGAGGCATCTTTAACCTCCAGTACTTGACTTTGGGTCTGGCTTCTGAGGGACTCAGCTTCTCTGGTTGCCCTTAGGAAACAGAGAGTGATCCAGGACCGCAAACACTTTCATCTATGCCTGCCATGCATGTGGGAAGGAGCTCTGGAGCTCCGTCAGCTCGTGGGTGAGTTCCTTCACTGGAGAAAGAAGACCATGGACTGATTTCTCTCTAGGAGTGAAATCTGCCCCGTCAGTAACCAGAGGCTGATCTGGGGCTCCCACAAACTGATTCAAGGACCTTCCTAATCCAGTGTTCACACGACTTCACTAAACCCAAGAACTATTACTATTTGCTCTGGGTTTTCTTTAGATGAATTCATATTTTCCTTAGGTTTATTTGAAATGTTAAAATGAACTTTTTATGTAATATGCTATAAATAAAAGGGCAATCATAAAAATTCATGATTCGGGGGGCTGGAGAGATAGATAGCTAAGCAGCTGAGAGCACCTGCTACTTTTCCAGAGGACACAGCTTCACTTCCAGCACCCATGTCTGGTGGCTCACAGCCACCTATAACTCCATCTCCAGGGGGATCTGATGCCCTCTTCTGACTTATGAAGAAGGCACATACACACACTCAGCATGTTCTCACACAGTCACACACACACACACACACACACACATATACACACAAATATAAAACATTTTTTAAAAGTATTTCTAACTGTGGTTGGAGAGAGAGCTTAGCAGTTAAGAACACTTGTTGCTCTTACAGAGGACCTGGGTTCAAGTTTCAGCACCCACAAGGCAACTAACGCATAACCACTGATAACTCCACTTCTAGGGGGTCCAACTCCTTCTTCTAACCTCTGCAAACACCAGGTCGCACATAGACACACATGAGAACAAAACACCCATGCACACAAAATAAAAGAAATCTAAGAATATACATAATTAGCAACTATGAAAAATTTACTCCTCCATGAACCAGTTAAAGCATCTTCTATTCCATTAGATTATGCGCTTCACAGTGAGGGGAAGCGAAGCCAAGCGAAGCTGGCATCTGTCATATCAAATGTTCTGCCCTCCCACAGACAAAGACTGTGCACTGCCATTTGACAGGCGAATCGTGTATATTGCTAAGTCATTTCATGCTCAGTGAGCGTGGAGACATTCTCTCACTCCACTGAATGATAATTATCCCCACAGAGAAGGCAGTTGAACCTCAGAAAGATAAGTAATTCACCCCAGGTCCCACCCATACTCAGCAGTGTGTTATGATTCTACTAAGAGGCTGCCCTCCTCTTCTGGATAGCGTAGCGCACTTGTGGGTAGGAGGCTCTTACCCAGGCCCAGGGCTCGACCACGACAACTCCCTGCGCTAGCCCTCACCTACACTCTTGGCAATATCATGAGAGTTGTTATCTTGTGGGGCTGACAGTTCAAATGCCCACCCTCTAAGTCACGATATACGTTAAAGTCCTAGAGTTGTTTTCTCTGAGTGGGGAAATAGTGGGACATCTTTTCCTTGGTGTTCACTTTCTCTGTTGCCTTATTTTTTCTGTTGAAAGTGGGGATTGCTTTTGTAATAAGAGAGAGATGACAAAAGTTTTTAAAGCCTTTGTCAATGTCCATCAAGGGTAAAGAGCAGGACGTCACTATGGTGGGGCTAAGAGGGAAATTCTAGAGAGCCTAAGTTGCCACCGAGGTGAAGGGTGCTAGGTGTCTATGTCCTTGAAAGCCTTGGCCAGTGAAGAAGATAGTGGGTCCTCCTCCTGCAGCTTTGGACTATACCACAGCCCAAAATGGGATGAGTTAAAGTGTGAACAGAACACCTGGTGCTCATGAAAGAAACTCCCAGCTCTGGTCACCGTTCCCCTACCCCACACCCCCTTTACCATCAACCTAGAGCCCGTGTCCTTGGAGCTCTGCTGAAGCCTATCTTTGCCGCCATCTTTTTGTTATGTCTAGCATGTTCAAATGCCCTCTCTTTGGCCTGAGACAGTCCCAAATGCTAACTGCTGGCCTGCCCACTAGTTATCAATGGCACCCCTCTCCCAGGGTCATTGTTGAACAACACATAAGCTGCTCACACAAAGAATGGGCACCAGATGAAGGTAATATTAATAAAAACAAAATTAGGCTCCTCCAATTTTCAGTTCTGGTATTTTAATGCCACTTTGACAACAGAGGTTAGGCAAAACTAGGAAGTGGCAAATACCCTGAGTAACCCCTACTGTCTGAAGTGGCTGCCAGTCATACAGAGAGAATTGTAAGGCCAATCAGAGCTCAGGGGGAAGAGCTTTGTCTAAATTAGGCTTTCTGTTGCTGTTGTAGCACCATGAGCAAAAACAAGTTGGAAAGGAAAGGAAAGGATCTATTTCTGCTTACAGCCCTCTGGTTGATCTCTCTATCTATCTATCTATCTATCTATCTATCTATCTATCTATCTATCTATCTATCTATCTCCCACTGAATAAAAGTCAGGGCAAGAACTCAAAGCCTAAACTTGGGGGCCAGAACTGAAACAAAGACCATGGAGGAGTGCTGCTCACTGGTTTGCTCCTTATGGCTTGCTCAGCCTGCTTTCCTATACCATCCAGGACCACCACCAGCCCAGGGGGGCTCACACCAATCATTAATGAAGAAAATGCCCTACAGACTTGCCTACAGGCAATCTGGTGGGAGGTAATCTCTCAACTGACATTCCCTCTTCCCAGATGACTCTAACCTGTGTCGAGTTGACAAAACAGACAAGACGAGTTTGGTGTCTCATCAGCAAGCAGAATGAGGCTCTAAGCATGGGGGCATTGGGGGCTGGAAGCCCATGTGCCCTCAACAGTACCCTTCAATTAGTCATCTCCAGGACTCTTTCTACCCCAACAGGTGAGCTCTGGCATGACCAGAAAAGATGGTTCTTGTAGCTATTAGCCATGTCTGTGTCTGTCCAACCCTTTTGACAATAAGAAAAAGGAAACTATCCCCACTAGAAAGAGCTAGAATGTTCCAGAATCCCTGGCACCCCTCCCCCATTCCTCATGCTTGAACAGAGGGAGGGGGTTCTTCCTCTCTTCCCTGAGTCCTTTGCTTCAGAACAGCAACCTCATGACTATTGACTAGCCACAGAACAGAGGTATTGATTTGTACAATACACATTGCAGTTTGTGATCAGTGTATCAGCGGGAGCATTGTAATGCTGGCATATTGTGAGAGCCTAGAACTATGGCCCATGTGTTAAGAGCTTGGTCCCCAGTGCAGAGGTGTTAAGAAGTAATAGGACATTCAAGGGGGGCATGGAGGGAGGGCCTTACATCCTCTACCCAACTATGGATTCCTATCTTGCCATGCAAGTTCACCTCCCATGCTCCAACACTGATGCCTTTTACCCGCAGTGAACCAAGCCATCAGCCCCTTCACCAGAACCAGGATCTAGTGCATGGGTTTGTACTTGCAACTTCCAAACTGTGAGATTAAAAACTCTTGTTTATTTACAAATTACCCATCCTCAAGTATTTTGTTACATTAATGGAAAGCAGATTAAAACACCTAGCATAACACATCAGCTTCGTGGTCTCATGAGATCACATACCATGCATCATAAGGTGCATTTGTCCATTAGTTCAGTCACAAAGATTCAGCTGAAATTAAGAAGTTGGGGAGTGGAGGAAAAATATATAGCACAATAAAAAAAAGAAATTAATAAGTCAAAGAAGAAATGACAAGAAACAGACAAATCCTAAAATAGTGAAAAGGGGGTTATGGAAAACAGTTGCTCCAACCATTTAGTCCGATGCTGTAAGGAAGCTACTTACGACAAGGCAGTATTCCGCTCACCTTGTTAAGCCGGTCCAGCATTTCTTTCAGCACCACTTGACTTTCACGCTCATTTTCGTATCTGCAAATCAGACACACAGGCAAGAAGAATTAGACAGCTTCTAGGCTTTCACAGTTATAGATCGCATTACCAGTGTAAAGTTCTATCTCAGATAATACCATGTCCTTTTCTTCAAGAAGGTAATTTCAATTTTAAAGAAATAGATCATCCCACATTTCATTGCCTGCTGCTTCCCGATAATTTTCATACCCTCAACCACATAGAAAATGTGGATTGCCTAAAAGGATAAGCAAAACAGAAGTCCTCCACCCTGGAGCCTCAAAGCTCCTCAGCCGCCACCCACCCAGCACCCGAGGGTGAGGGAATTATATCTGAGCATAGCTGTAACCCAAGCACAGCCTCCAAACAGAGACAGGAAGGCTGCCCCGTTCAGTCTATAACAAATGACCAATTTCCCAAACTGATGTACTCATTCACACTTGCAACTTGTCAGTGTTTCTGTATTAATCATTTATCCTTATAACCAAAGGAAGTGATTGCTGTTACCTTTCAGGGAAAGATGTAGAACACAGTTGAAAGCCATGCCCCAAGCTAGGGATATGGTTCAGTAGTAAAATAGTTACTGCACAATCATGAGGACCAGAGTTCTGATCCCAGCACTCACATAACAATCCAGGCACAGCTTTGTACACACCTGGAAAACCTGCACTTTAGGAGGCAGAGATAGAATTGTTGGTGCTTGGTGCTTATCAGCCTAGCTGAAAAGAATTCAAGATTCAGATGCAGGGAGAGATCCTGCCTCAAAGGAATAAGTGGGAGGGTAATAGAGGAGGACACTGGATACCACCCTCTGGCATTCTAGTACATGTACAAGACACACCCTCACATAAACATATGCTTACACATAAACCACCACCACCCCCCAGCCTGCACACACATGGGTTAGAGAAGGATTAGAAGAAGAGGATGAATAAAAGGAGAAGGAGGAGGAGGAAGCTTCGCTAGAAGCTGCCAGCACTATGCCCCTATCCTTACAGCACCACTCCTACCTAGCAAATGGATGAATGAGCCAAAGACTCAGCACCCACTAGGAGCAGCCCTCAGCCTCTGATAAAGGTCGGGTTAGTCAGATAAACTAGTAAGAGAAATCCGCTAGCTTGCCTAACTAATGAACATGGTAGCTGCCCGGGGTGCTAACCTACTTGACAACACACTTGATACTGGCTGCCTTCCGCTCTTGTCGCCCTTCCTAACTCCCTGGCCAATCAATACTCCTTGAGGTCTTCTCTCAAATAAGCTATTGATTGGGTTTCTAAAGTATTCCAAACTAATAGAAGGGGGTGTAGGACTCAGAGCAAAGTATGACTCTGATGTGTTTGATGACCACACCACCTTGGCTGAACCAGGGAGTCCCAGCTCAAAACAGTTAACAGCTTACCTGCCACAAGGAATATGCTATTCTCTCCTACTTCATTTCTTCCCCAAAGTTCTAAGAAATGATAGGCAAATATCCCAGAAATTATTATGGTCAGAGAGGGAAGGGCTCTTCCCAATGGACCCCAGCCCTCATTCCCTGCAATCTGCCCCCAATATGCATTCATGTCTTCTTCCAGGAGTTCCAACCCTTGATGTTCAGCAAGTACCAGGCTGCTTAGACGGAAGCTATATTTCCCAGTCCTCCCAGCCCTTCATCCAGGAGTGGTTGTAGCTGAATCTTAGCCAATAGGATGGAAGCATAGGTCTGTGTGGGCCCTTCCAGGTAATGTAGGCAACAGTAAGTCAGCATCATCTCATGTGTCCTGCAGTTTGAAACATGGATGCTGCCATCTTGAAGTTCAAACAAAACCTTCAGAATTTCAAATACTATAGAGCAGCACACTAAACTGCATGCCCAGACTTTATCCAAGAGAGAAAAGAATTTCCATCTTGGATAAGCCAGTGTTATGTTTTGAGTGGTAAAATATACATGCCTAAGATTTACCGCTTGTTTAAATGATTTTACCTCTATTTTTAATTATGTGTATGTGAGGGACACATGAGCACAGGTGCCCATGGGAGTCACAAGAAGAGTTGGATCCTTTGGCGCTGGAGTTAGAAGCAGTGATTGGAGGGAAGTGGAGAGCCTCCTGAAGAGGATGCCAGGAACTGAATACCGGCCTCTTCGAGAGCAGTAATGCTCTTCACCTTTTCTCTTTTTTTCTTTGTTTTTGTTTTGTTTTGTTTTTGTTTGTTTGTTAGTTTATTTTGTTTGAGACAAGGTCTCACTATGTAGCCCCAGCTGTCCTAGAACTCTCTGTGTTTATCAGGCTAGCCTCAAACTCAGAGATCTGCCTGCTTCTGAGTCCCAAATATTGGGCCTAAAGGTATGAGTCACCATGCCCAGTGAAGCGTTGCTACTTTTAAGCATAAATGCTGTTAAATGTATTCTCTATGTGTTGCACAGCAATCCGCACCATCTACCTCCAGAACTCTTTCACCTTGCAACACTATGCCCATTAAATACTAACACCTCATCCGCCCCCACCCCAGGCTATGCCCATTAAATACTAATGCCCTATCTGCCCTCACCCCAGGCTTTGCCCATTAAAACTCATGCCCATCCATCCCCACCCCAGTCCTTAAAACCAACATTCTACTCCGTCTCTGGGAATCTGCCTACTCTAAGTACCTCATGTAGAATCAGTATTTTTCTTCTTGTGTCTGCCTTGAGTCCTCAAGGTTTCTTCATGTTGCGATATATGCCTGAACTCCCTGGTTTTCTCAGGCCAAATGCTGTTCTGTTTTCTATATATACCGCATTTGCTGAGACGCACCCCAGTGCGTATGCAGTTTAGCTATTGTGAATTGCTGCTATGAGTAAGGTGGGCAGTGCCAGTTTTCAAGTCTGCTTGTTTGTTTTTCCCATTTTTGTTGGTTTTTTTTGTTGTTTTATTTAGTTTTTATTTGGTTTTGTGTTTTTCTTTTGCTTGTTTGTTTGTTTGTTTTGTTTTGTTTCTCTGGTAGCCCTGACTATCCTGGAACTTACTCTGTAGACCAGGTTGACCTCGAACTCAGAGATCTGCCTGCCTCTGCCTCCTGAGTGCTGGGACTAAAGATGTGCACCACCACTGCCTGGCTAAGTGTTTTGGGAGGATTCTGAGAAGTAGAAATGCTGTATCACATGGTAATACTGCATCTAGCTTTTGGAGAGAGTTCTCTATGGTGGCTGCACCCCTTCACCTACCTCTCAGTGAGGCCAGTGCAGCCCATCCTTGCAAACACTTGTCCCCTGTTAGCCATCCTAACGGATATGAAGTAGGCCAATGTCACAGGAACCACTTCTAATTAACCCCACCCCAGAAAGCACAACTGTATATGGCCTGGACATCTCGGCCCATGAGTCAAAGTCAGGTACTAACAACCCTGTGCTATGTGTAACCTCTATGTTCTCAGAATTAAAAAGGCCAGAAAGACAACCAAACCCAATCAATATTGCATTCCAGTTCCAAATGGGCTGAGCAGCTTGCTGTTATTTATGCATCTCTGAATTAGTTTTACATTTCATACCAAGATGCCATAGGTATAGTCCTTTTCCTTTGTGGGACTTTAATGGAGCCAGAACTTGTTTTTTTAATGGGTTATTATCTTTGAGAATAACATTGTTAACAAAAATCTAATTTTCTCCTGGCTTTTTCTTGCTAGAAACATTCAAGAGGCTGTGCAGTTTAACAGCATGTTTGGTAATGAGCACAGCAACACAGTCTCGTGGGTAATTCTCATGCTACAAAGATCCATCTAGATATATTAAAGATAAGTGATTTCATTATACAAAATTAATGACACGAATTCCCAAATTCATATCAGTAAGCTCAAAAAAGTAAAATCATACTTTGTGTTTCATTATATAGTTGTTTATATAAATTGTTGTTTTGTTTTCAGCAATTTGGATAATTGACGGCATTTATCATTGTAGTCTGATACTTTTCCTTGCTTTTATGATTCTTGCTGTTTGCTGTTTTCTCTAGTCTTTGATGCACTGAAAATATGACTATGAACTTATCCATCTTTCAGGTGGAGAGCATCTAGCATGCTGTGGGCCTCGAGGCTCCTGCTTTCCACCTCCTGCATGATTCTCACTTGGCTTTGGCTGCTGTCAGTTCACCTTGAGAATGCAAACACAGCCGGGCGATGGTGGCGCACGCCTTTAATCCCAGCACTCGGGAGGCAGAGGCAGGCGGATCTCTGTGAGTTCGAGACCAGCCTGATCTACAGA
>NW_004949101.1:4808439-4813132 GCF_000317375.1 Microtus ochrogaster | reverse complement strand
AAAAAAAAAAAAAAAAAAAAAAAAAAAGAGAATGCAAACACATATAAGGGATGCATTTGTGTGTGTGTGTGTGTGTGTGTGTGTGTAGTTTTTTATAATGATTTTCAAATCCCACTATCTAACAGAAAATATTAAAACTTCTCCATGGGACAATGGTAGTGAATAAGTCAATGAGATATTTAAATCAACCTAAGAGCATGAAGAACTGCTCCGTGGTGGCCATACAGCTTGGAACAAGATGAATTCAGAAGACCAGCAAAACTCAATATAGTTGTTGCCCGGTGAGGCCTCACAGAAGTTCTGCTCATTCAAGTCTGCAGTGACCATGTCAGAGGAGCAAGGGGTGGCAGTTTAGGTTCAGGAAATTGGCTCACCAGGAAGCAAAGCTCCTATGGGTGAATCTCGGATAGTCCAGGCCCCTAGAACCTTGGCCCCAGAATGTCTCTTGCTACCACTGTGTCTTTACATGTTTGCTGCTGCCATTTTTTTCTGGTGTGAATGGGTGTGGGGAGATCTCCCCTGCCCTTAATGCAGTATGATTATCTCATGGAAAATCCTGTTCTACTGGGCATTTTTACCTGTGGACTATTATGGAGATGACTTCCTCCTAAACTGTACTATTTAACTGAAGCAATGATTTTATACAATAGTGTTAGCGTATGTAGAATTTTGATGCTTGAGAGCCCTTAATAAATATAGTAAGAGATTATGATCGAGATTAGTTTAGTGGGAAAATTAGCATAGGTAAAGGTAGGATAAAATGTTGGCCCTGCCTCTGATAAGGCAGAGGCTGCAGAGGATAAGGAAAATGAAACGAGGAAGTGGCACACACTTTAACACTTGAGTTTCTACTGAGGAGCTGTATAGGACTGTGGCTTCGGTTAATGATTAAGAAAATCAGCTGAGTTCCAGAAGTTAAGTCAGCTCGAGTTCTTATGTTCAGAGATGTGTTCACGGGTTCCGGCGTGAATCACAGCTGAAACAATGCCTTAAAAATAACTCGAGGTTGCCGGGCGGTGGTGGCGCACGCCTTTAATCCCAGCACTCGGGAGGCAGAGGCAGGCGGATCTCTGTGAGTTCGAGACCAGCCTGGTCTACAAGAGCTAGTTCCGGGACAGGCTCCAGAGCTACAGAGATCAGAAAAGTCCTTGTGTGCCTGTTTGTCTGCCCAGGAGTTCTCCTACTCCGCATCTCCTCTCCAGCTCCTCTGACCTGCTGAGGCTTGCCATTCCTCAGCACCCTAGGTAGGATCCTGACATGTTGGAGACTGTGTGTGTGTTTCCCTTTTTGGTGAGCCCCAGGAGTTAAGTTTTGCCCCCCTCACCAGCCCCAGATAATTTTCACTGCCTCAGACCAAAAAAAGCCAAGCTGAGTGATAGTCTGCCAAATCTGCTGGCGCCCCTCAGACCCTGAGCTGATATAGACTGGTCCTCCTGGCAGCAGTACAAGTCACAGCAGATGACGGCTATCCGAGGACCCAGGGCATCCTGCCAGTCCATCAGGCTGCCTTGGGTGTCTGAGCTACATGACACTGTGAATGTATTTAATGCCAGCTAACAATATATGTCAAGTGATTAAGATGGTATTTTCATATTATATACACTTTACCACCCCTGCCAAAAGGGGGGCTTACTTGGCCCACCCAAATGAAGTAAGCAGTTTAGTATATTCTGTAGCCTACAAAACCCAGAAGGGGAATCCTAGGGGTATAGCTCAGTTGTTTAGAAAGCTTGCTCAGAATGCACACAAAGCCCTAGATTTGATCACCAGCCCCAAATAAAACTGGGTGTGGTGAAGCACAGCTGCGCTCCCAGCACGAGGCAGGTGGAGGCAGGCAGATCAAAAATCCAAAGTCATCCTCAGTCCAAGACTAGCCTGCAGTTTTATACTTCCTTGTACTTCTTGGGCCGCCAGCATCATCTGAAGGAAAGCCTACCTCTGAGTCACACTCTACAGGAATTCAACAGTGGATTTTCCATGACTCTGCTTTGGACAGAGTGTTAAGCCAGGACAAGGATGTCCTCTGTTCAAGCCCTGCTGTCATAGGCTCTTTCGAGACTTATTTCCCCAGGAGAGATTCTCGTCTTGAAAACTGGCTTCTGTGGCTCAAAATCAGGAACAGAGAGACTGATGGGAAATGAATCAGTGAATAGGCTGTGGTAGATACACTCAAGTGCAGGTGACAAAAGAACGTGTTAAAGGCAAACCTTTCGCCTACCCTAAAACAAAGGCTCCAGAATCCAGCTGATGCTAGAGGGACCCGCGGAGCCCATGAAACATGAAAGATCTCGCTGAGTGTCCGGATAAATACTTGCAATCCCAGAACTCAGGGGGCAGAGGCAGTAAGATCTCTATGAGTTCAAGACCAGTTTGCTCTACACAGAGTTCCAGAGATCCTAGACTCAAAAGAGAAAACTCTTGGCCTCTTTGAAGTCTAGAAGAGAGCCTAGGCATATGCATTTTAGGTTAATTTATGTAAATTTTATTATTTATCTTTCAGTTTTTTTAAAAACAAAACAAAACAGGTCTTATCCTGTAGACCAAACTGGTCTAGAACTCACTGTGTAGCTCAGGTTGGCCTTGAACTAATGGCAACCCTTCTGCCTCAGCTTCCCAATAGCTGGAATAAGCTACTATACCCAAGAATTCATATAACTTTTTGATGGATAATTTCCTCACAGGCTTAAAATTTAAAACATGTTTGAAAGTTATTTCAGTAAAAGTAAAAGTCTCGCTCCTGAAATCAGTTTCCTCCAACAGAGTCTCACTGGCTGTACACGAACCCCACTTCAGGGCAGGGCCCCAGCCCTGCAGATGGACAATGCCAGATCAGTATTTTTGAAGGTTTTTAGTGTCATAACACCTTTGTCTGGGATCTTCTTAAACTTTACAGATATTTTGCTTATACGTTATGGTTTCCATATGGTAATGGGTTTTCTGTGTAAACAAATGTGTGTATCTCAGCATCTTCTGTGTTACTTATGCCTTTTCTTTGACATTTTTCCCATTTGTTGGCTTGTTTAGTTTGCTTCTGTTTTTTATCTCATTTTATTTTATTTTATTTTATTTTATTTTTTTGGTTTTTCGAGACAGGGTTTCTCTGTGGCTTTGGAGCCTGTCCTGGCACTAGCTCTGTAGACCAGGCTGGTCTCGAACTCACAGAGATCCACCTGCCTCTGCCTCCCGAGTGCTGGGATTAAAGGCGTGGGCCACCATCGCCCGGCCTCATTTTATTTTATTATTTTTAAATACCTGCTTGTTTTCTAATGAGAAAAAGAAAGAAAATGTATGGTTTTGGGGTGAGCGGGAAAGTGAAGAGGATCTGGTAAGAATTGGGGGAGGGGAACCATGATCAAAATATAGAACATGAAAAAAAAATCGATTATCAATAAAAAGAGA
Source organism: Microtus ochrogaster (assembly GCF_000317375.1). Classification (NCBI taxonomy): domain Eukaryota; kingdom Metazoa; phylum Chordata; class Mammalia; order Rodentia; family Cricetidae; genus Microtus; species Microtus ochrogaster. The sequence continues at coordinate 4,809,733 of NW_004949101.1, read as the reverse complement.
AAGAAGTCTCCTGCCCTGCTCATTCTTCTTCATCCCCTCCAAGCAATCAGTATGGGTGGGTTTGTTTTTTAACTTATGCATAAAAAAAAATAAAACCCACCTCTCTATTCTTCCCCAGTTTAAAAAAACTTTAATGAAAATAACACATTGCTCTTTTTACCACTGCATTGTATTCCAATGAATAGACAAAGCTCAACCTTACTTCCTGCCTCCAACTGATGAGCCTGCAGCTTGGTTTCAGGCTTCTTCTAATGATAATGCAGCCGCAGCAGGTAGCTGTGCGGGCCCTCCATTTCGTACCAGCCAGAGCGGACCCTGGAGAAAGTCCTTGGAGTGGCCTGCTGCCTCAAAAGACACATCTCTTTCTCTACCTTAGAAAGGCGATAAGTTGTTCTCTTTCTTCCTAACAGCGCTAGGTGGTATCAATACCTAATTCCATCTGTAGGGGAGGAGGCAATCCCGAGAGCAAGCCTTCTAAACCATCTTAAACTATTATTGTGAAAACGCTGGCTCTGACCTAGGAGTTGTGAGAGCCCCAGGCCCAAGAGGCTCCAGTGATCCCCCCCACTGATGCTGATGCTGCCACAGATGCTGCCACTGGGCCTTGGACACACCTTGATTATCCAGACTCTAGAGACCACCCATGCAAACGTAATTCCCAGATGTCACCCACGACACCATGAAGACTATTAGGCATTGCACGTGTGGGTGTGAATTCCATGTCCCACACAGCCAATCATGGATCTGGTCCCCTAGATCCCTTTACATTCTGAGCCTCAGTCTCTCTGCAAAATAATCCAGTAAGAACCTGGCTGTCAGGGTTACAACACAAGGGACATAGCAAAAACCTAGTGCTGCATCAATGGTTACTGAAACTCTAGTTACAAACGCTAAATTATGAAACCAACATAGGTATCCAACAACAGAAGAGTGGATGAAGAAAACGTGATAAAGGAAGATAGATGACAGACTGTGTGTGTGTGTGTGTGTGTGTGTGTGTGTGTGTGTGTGTATACACTTGATGCCAGGTGTGTGTGTGTGTGTGTGTGTGTGTGTACACTTGATGTCGGGTGTGTGTGTGTGTATGTGTGTGTATACACTTGATGTCGGGTGTGTGTGCGGTGTGTGTGTGTCTGTATACACTTGATGTCGGGTGTGTGTGTGTGTGTATGCACTTGATGCCAGGTGTGTGTGTGTGTGTGTGTACACTTGATGTCGGGTGTGTGTGTGCGTGTGTGTGTGTATACACTTGATGTCGGGTGTGTGTGTGTGTGTGTATGCACTTGATGTCGGG
>NW_004949101.1:4799162-4808339 GCF_000317375.1 Microtus ochrogaster | reverse complement strand
ATGTCGGGTGTGTGTGCGGTGTGTGTGTGTGTGTGTATACACTTGATGTCAGGTGTGTGTGTGTGTGTGTATGCACTTGATGTCGGGTGTGTGTGTGTGTGTATACACTTGATGTCGGGTGTGTGTGTGTGTATACACTTGATGTCGGGTGTGTGTGTGTGTATACACTTGATGTCGGGTGTGTGTGTGTGTGTGTGTGTATGCACTTGATGTCGGGTGTGTGTGTATTTCAGCCATAAAGAAGAAAGCCATAAAGACGCAATTGCAGCTGGAGACGGTCATATTGAGCCAACTAAGCCAGTTAGTCTCAGAAGACGAATATGTGTTCTCATTTGTGGTTCCTAGATTTTATATAGTCACATAAAATCATAGACACATATATGAGATGTAAGAAATGAAATTGTTAGGGGAAGGGGGAGATAAATGAGACGGGGAGAGATGAGAAAAAGGGAGAAGGGTACAGGGAGGAATATGGTTAATGTACAATATATACCTGTAGGAAAATTAAATTGAAAAAAAAATTACGAAGTCAGAGAAATTGGTCATGTGAGAGCGCACATTCTGAAATTCTAGAACCAACAGAAGCAATGTTTGCTGGCATTAAAATCAAAACAGGGGGCGCCGCACCTCTAGGGTGCAAACCACCTTGCTTATTTGGGTGTTGGCTCAACGTAAACGCTGAAAACTCGAACTATACAAATAAAATTTGTGCGTTTTGCAGCATATTACACCTACATCCCAAACCACATTGAAAGCAAATGAAACTATGCCCGGGGAACCGAAAGGTACCATCGAATTGGAAGTTGGGTATCTTCAGGACCCATGCATCCGCACGCCCCTCTCTGCAGGACAGTCTGCACCTGTCCCTCACTACCTCCACACCCCCTATCAGCCCCCACCAACCCACCACCCCGCGCCCGGCCTCGGTTTCCCTGACAGTGCCTCTTACTTGCTCCGAAACTCGTCGAGCTCTCGCTGTGCCTCGGCCTCTTGCCTCTCCAGCCGAGCGCGCTCGGCCACCAGGTCGCGGACGCGCTGTAGATTGGCCTCGACGTGGCGGGCGAGGGCGTCCTCGGGCCCCGGCTGCTCGCCCAGGCGCTGGAAGGCGTCGAGCTGTCGCCGCAGGGCGGCATGGCGCTGCTGGAGCGCCCGGGCCCGCTGGACCTGGGCGGCCACACGCTCGCCCAGAGCCTGCAGCGCCGTCATGCCGGGTGCAGTTCCCCCAGGCAGGACGGCAGGGCCCGCGGGCTGGGCATGCTCATAGCGCTCCTGGTGGGCCTGGAAAACGAAGCTGCGCTGGTACATGGCTCCCGGGAGGCCGCGGCCCGCTCTACGCCCGCTAAATAAGCACCGAGCTTGCAGCGCTGGGACGTTCCAGAGTCTGTCAGCAGATGTGCCCTCAGGGCGGGCGGCCAACAATGGGGAGCCTCGGACGCTTTGTGTGCCGGATTAGCCGTCCACACAGCGCCCCGGTGGAAGGGGCATCAGGTGAGGGGCGCTTTGTTCCACCATTGTTGAGGCCTGTTGCTGCGTGACTGGATTGATGGTCAGGGCACAAGAGGTGCATGATGTTCTTTTGACTGGTTCCCCTGGGCACTGTGTAGGTGACCCAAGGCCATCTTGTTAAACTCTAATGAGTCCTGCAGCAGCGTGCCTGGCACTTTCTCCCATTCCTTCCTGCTTTCATTATAGAAGTTAATTAATACCGGTTTGGTTTGTTGTTGTTGTTGTTGTTGTTGTTGTTGTTGTTTTCGGGTTATGTAAGCCATTGTAATTTTAACATGTAGAGACTGTCTCGGGTAAGGGGTTCCTAACTGCATGAAGATAAAATGGTTTATCACATAAGTGTTGAGGTGTGTTTCTAGTAATTTCTTACTAATACCTTTATGTATGTACTTCTGAAGAATCTATGACACATACAGTGACTTGGGAAACAAAACTAGTAATTCTGAACCTTGTTTTTTTCACCAAAGAGTTGATAGTAAGTAAGTGCTCTGAACATAACAGAAATCCTTATAGTCTAAGGATTTAATAAACTATCCAACTCTCATTAACTTTTATTATAGAAATAGCAGTTGTACTTTAAATTATATATGTTCACACAATTTGATAGCTAGGTTTTGGAAACTTCTAAAGTAAAATGTGATGTTGAAAATAATTAACTATTTGACAAGAATATCCCTGAATATAAATATTTGTCACGTTGAAATATTTAAAGATTATTATCAGAGGCCGGGGAAATAGCTCAGTAGGGAGGAGTACCTGCTGTACAATCATGAGGACCTAAGTTCAAGTCCTCAGTGCCAATGCAAAGTTGGGTGTGGTTGAGCAAGCCTATAACTCCAGCATTGGAGCAGAAGATGCTGATGGAGAAACAACAAACATCAAGTGCTGTCAGATACTCTGTCTCAGGACAATAAGCAGAGGGCCATAGAGGAAGACACCTAATGTCCTCCTCTGGCCACAGCATATGCACCCGTTAATGCTTACATTTGTTTAACCACGTACAGTGCATGTATATTGCACACAATTTTTAAAAAATCATTATCAAAAGCACTGTTCTTTTCTAAAATAAGGATTAACAATACCATATATTACCAACCATATGGTTTGCACATAATTATGCTGCAACTTAAAGCTAGCTATTAAAAATAGCAAAGATCACTTAGGTCTTTGTTGAGTTTATTATCACTTCAAGAAGCCTGTATAGTAAGAATTCAGTATGGACAGAATCCATGTAAAATCTGTAAGTGTGGTGCTGTGGCTATTCTTTCTCTCCCTCTTTCCCTCCCCCTTCTTCTGTCCCTCCCTCCTAAGACATATAAATTTTCGTGGTCAACTGGAAGAGAGTGTGTGGGTATTTTTGTGGGTGTCCCACACACTGCCGGTAGCATGGTGAATTGATTTCCTGCTTCTCAGAGAGCAAAACCCGCATGTGACAAGTACTGTAAATCACCCATGACCTGTGACATCATGTGTTAATCAGCCATTGCTACAGCACAAACCACCCCAAACTAAGTAAGTGGCATGCAATGACACTACGCTCTGGCTCCCCAGCTCAGTGAAATGCTTCTTCTAGCTGCAAGTCTTTTGATTGGCTGAGGCAGCACCATCTGGACACCTTGTGTCCTTCTAAGTGAGCAATGTCGGAAGCCCTGCCAAACTGACTCATCCAGGCCTCCTTTGTAGCAAGCTCACTCACATCCTCTTTTTCAGTCAAATTACAGGATCACAGACAACCAAAGTCAGGAATTAAATGGGGATCTGGAGAGATGGCACCGTAAATAAAGGGCTCCTGCCTGAGGTCCTCCCAGTGGCCACGTAAAAGTAGAATGTGCTGTTATTAGTCTATGTAACCTCAGTGCTGGGGATGGGGGACAAACAAGCAGATCTGGGGGCCTCTCTAGCCAGCAAGCTTACTGAACCACTGACCTACAGGTTCAGTGAGAGACCCTGTCTCAAAACCTAAGATGTAGAGTGAGAGAGGAAGACGCCTGGAGTTGAGCCCTGGCCTCCATACATGCACACACAGGAGAGCATGCACCCTTCAAAAGAACGAAGCGGGCAGCTCACTCAGACTATGACAAGGTTTTGGGTGTATTACCCCATCATTCTAGACTCAACACCAATCCCATCTACCCCACAGAATAACCCCATCGAAGACAAATATAGCCCTGAAATCTAACAGAAGAGAAAGCATTGTTCCCGTTTCATACAATGCAGCAAGTATTTTTTTTTAACTATCTACTAATAAGCCAGACATGATGGTGTGTGCATCAACTCAGTTAATAATTGAGCAAGGTGAGTCCCTCCTGCCAAGATACAAGACGCAGAGTGGACTATAACCTTCCTCCCAAGTTGCTTTCAGGCAGAAAGTTCCATCCCAATGACCGAATGCAAACTAGGCCAATAGAGAACCAACGCCTGTGGGCTGTTTTATGCCTGTGATAACAATACCCCAGTGTTAGGGCCTTAACCAGCAGAGGTTTGTTTACTACTCGTGATACACATGTGTCTGAGCTAACCTTTGCTCTGTGTGTTTATACACTCTGACATCCCGGCTATTGACGTAGCCACTGATTTGAGTCCTGCTATTCATCCTAGAGAATGAATGATCTCATAGACTGGCTTTGAACATTTCCAGACAATATCGTTGAACTGGCCAAAGCAAATTACATGGCCTCATTTAAGTCCAAGTGCACTACTAAGTTAACAGAAGGAATAAGGACTGTTCCTACACATCAACAACCCAATGAGTGCAGGCTGCTGAGCAATCACTCAGTAGGGACAGAGCTCCTGGTATGATAAAGAAATCATGAATGAATGAATGAATGAATGAGTTCCTCCTAGAGACAGGTTAGGAAAGAATTTCTACAGGCCGTAGAATTAAAAGCCCCTGGTTTGTAAGTGAAGGTAGAAAATGAATGCTATTAGAATAAAAAAGACACAAGGTTCAGTTCGGGACCCATCACTTCAGTAGGTTATTTAACCAACCTGGGCACAGTATGAGCAGTGAAAACTGGGACGAACCACTTTATAGGTACTGGATCACCACCCTTCTCATGTACATTCATACCCTCTACCCCAGAGCAGTTACAGAAAGCACCCTCTTTCATGCTTGCATTCTGGCTTGTATAACTCGGGGATGTCCCAGGTGCAAGCGTGAGAAAGTATCCAGGAAACTCCAGATGAGAAACATCCTATTAACAAACAGAAAGGGGTGGTGTTCTTTAAAATGTAAATTTGATTTCTTGGTTATATCATTATGCCTGAAATGGGGTGGCATCTCAAAGAAGTATTTTTGTAGTTTTATTTATTTATTATATCTACAATGTTCTATCTACATGCATGCCTGAATTCCAAAAAAGGGCATCAGATCTCATTATAGATGCTTGTAAGTCACCATGTGGTTGCTGGAAATTGAACTCAGGACCTCTGCAAGAACAGCCAGTGCTCTTAACCTCTTAACCTCTGAGTCATCTCTCCAGCCCTCAAAGCAGTTTTAATTTGTATTTATCTGATGGCTAATGATGTTGAGCACTTTTTAAATGTGTATTAGCCCTTTTTATTATTGTTTTTTCAATAATTGATTTGATCTAAAGAATTCCTCCCATTTCCTCCTTGCTTACTATGGGCTAACTTGCCCCTCCTCTGACCACTCACACATCAACAAGCCCCATATGCTTGACTCCTGACCTCTGAGAATGTGATTTTCACCTGGAATCAGGACCTTGCAAAGAGCAATTAATGATGACTGATGCCGTCACAGGGTGTGCCTTTACATGACTGGTGTCCCTATGGGAAGAGATTAGAGCACAGCCGTACAGAGAGATGATCAAGTGAAGACTGGGGAAGAAGACAGAGAGAGAGAGGTCCTGTGATGTCTTGATTGCAGACCTCCAACCCCTAAACCAGGAAAAGTAAACAGATGTTTAAACTCACTGGCCTGTGATACTTGCTCGCATTCTTTCCCACGATGCAAGGATGTTTGCCACCAGAGGGCCACACTGTACTAAGGTTGAGCACCCTACCGGAAGGTCTCAGGGTAATTGCGAAGAGCACGGGCAGTAGGATTTGTCCAGTTGCTGCTTGAAGCTTTCCTGGCAAACTGCACCTGTTCAAAAGCCAAAACAGGCAGGCAAAGCCTCCTTCTGAGTAAGGTATCCATTGACCCTGGAAAGACGGGGTACACCCTGCTCCAGGATCCCCGTTTAATGCAGGCAGTGGTCCAAGCAGGCCCCGTCTCTACAGACATAGAGCAATGCATGCTCAGTGTTGCAAGGAGTGGCAAGTTAACGTGAAGGGTGATGACACACTCAGAACTGGCGCCAACTGTACACATAGTTGACTCTGAGAACATTTGGGAAAGTGAAACTTGAGAGTCAAGCACTAGAAAGGCAAGAGGGTGCTAAGCCTCCTACCTCTTGCAAACGCAAGTGTCAGATGACCCAAATTTATGGGAGGACAGTTGACTTCTTGGTTCTTTGAATGAAGACACATGCATGCATGTGTGCACACACACACACACACACACACACACACCACAAAAGCAGGACAATAGTAGGTTGCTACTATGATTGCATGGTGCTGGAAACAAGAAATCTTGGAGGGAGTGTTGCTACACTCATTGCTGGAATTTGAATATGGAATGTGGATTAACTAATGTATCATAACAGATTGAAGCATCCTCATCTGGATAATTGTATTTAGGACATGTGAAAACTGTTCTTTGGAAACACACTGGGTTAGGAATAAAGTGGCAAGAATGTAGTTATATATGTAGAGTTATACATATACAAATAAATTCATAGACTAACAAAGCAAGCAAACCAAAATGTAGAGAAGTGATGGGTTTGGTCAGGGATATAGAGGACTTTCCTTCAACTCTTCCCTCGGGTTTTCTGTAAGTTTCACACTAAAAAAGAAAAAGTTGCACTTCGGATCCCAAGCTCTTCAAGAAAAGTATCATGCTAGATAACATATATGTATGTGTGTGTATTCTTTGAGAATTTCATACATGTATACAACGTATTTTGATTTTATATAACCCTCACACCTCCTCCAACTCCTCTTAGGACCCTCCCAAGTCTCCCCAGTTTTGTCCATTTTTAACTTTTTAAAATAGTTTTTATTTTATTTTATGCATATGGATGTTTTGCCTGCATGTATGTATGTGCACCATGTACATGTCTGGTGCCATAGAAATCAGAAAAGGATGTCGGATCCCCTGGAGTGGTGTTATACAAAGTTGTGAACCACCATGTAGTGTCTGGGAACTAAATCCTGGTCCTCTGCTAGAACTACAAGTGTCCTTAATTGCTGAGCCATCTCTCCAGCTCCCTCTTATCTTCTTTAAAAAAAAAAAAAAAAACAATAACCCAGTGAGTCTAATTAGCTCTGCTCATAGGAACATGGGTGTGGAGCCATGCACTGGGGCAGAATAATTGCCAAGGGCCACATCCCTAAATAAGACCTACTCTCCCTCCCATAGCAGCCATCAACTCCAAAGTAGATACTTTTTCATGGCAACAAGAAAATGCAAGAAATTATCCACTGACGCACAAGATAGAGTGGTCTCAGCAGCCATAACGTGGCTGACAGCCATGAGCAGAATTTAACTCCTGCCGTATGACTTAACATGCTGAGGGCTTTGACATATATCTAGATTTGCCTTTCTTGCACATAAGACAATGAGACACAACGTTGGGATGTTATTGATCAACTCATCTTCACTCTGGCTGTGAATGAAAAATAGCCATACTCAGAACCTCAGATTGAGTGTAGAGAAGCCACTTTCACAGCTAACGTTCCTGTGAATAGCAACCTCACTCTGGTAGTCATATTTTTGCTCTGTGTGTCTCTTTAAGATGTAATAGTGAAAGGATAGCTCAGTAGCTAAGAGCACTTGTTGCTCTTGCAGAAGACACAGGTTTACTTTCCAGCTCCCCCTTGAGAGCTTACAACTATCTGTAACTCCAGTTCTGGAGGATCTGATGCCCTCTTCTGACCTCTGCGGGAACCAGGCATATACAGAGTACACATACATTCATGCAGGAAAAGGGAAACATATGCATAAAAATAATTTTTTATAAAGTTGTAACATCATGAAACAGATGTACTACCAGTCTCTCAAGTTAACCAGCCTACTTGGGAACCACAATCTCTTTCTTTTTGGAAGCTAATTGGTTTGATGTTTATTAAGCCACTGGCATGCCCACACTGCCTTACGACAAGGATACTCTGAGGCTGGAGAGATAGCTCAGTGCTTAAGATCACTAGCTGTTCTTCCAGAGGACCAGAGTCCCATCCACAGCACCCGCTTGGTGGCTCACCACCATCTTGTATAACTTCAGCCCCGGGAGACCCCACACTCTTCTGACCTCCATGGGCACTGCATGCACATAGCACACAGATATACATGCAAGCAAAACTCCCACACATATAAACTAAAAAGGGGAAGAAAATTTAAGTAGCTACTCTAGGCTGAGTGTGATAGTGCATGTCTTAAATCACAGTACTTGGAAGGCAGAGGCAGGCAGGCAGGTCTCTGTGATCTCAAAGTCAGTCTGCTCTAGACGGTGAGTTCCAAGCAAGCCAGGGCCACACAATAAGACCCTGTCTCAAAAAAGAGAGAAAGAGAGACTCTTGGACACTCCATAGTAATCAGTTAAAGATGTTTGCTGTCAAGCCTGATAACCTGAGTTCCAGGCCCAGAACCCATACACATTCCCACAAACACACACATACATGCACATAAAATAAGTAAATAAAAATACAATTTAAGAAACCTAAGGAGGATGTTTCAAGCCCTGCTTTGTATCAGTTAGGGGATGGATCCCACAGAACTGGGGACAGACACCTGGGTAGGTGTTTCTGATAAAAATTAACACCCACATTTAAGCACACAGCCGTGTTGGCGCATAGCTGGAATCCCAGCACTCTGGAGACAGAGGCAGGAGGATGGGAGTTCAAGGCAGTCATGGCTCTACAGTGAGAGTGGGACCGAAATCAGCCAGACCTAATGACCTCTTGTCTCAGAAACAAAAACCACTTAAACATATATTTGAGATAGCCATTGTTTCGGGGGAGGGGGCTTTCTGGGGCTGCGGAGTTGTCTGCTTTGTCCAAGACTACTTTCCCATGATCTCAGATGGGACTGTCTGAAATATTTCACAAGGAAACATTTCCAAGGCTGTCCATCTTCCCAGATTTGACTGAAACTGGGAGTAGTGCTATCCTAAGCTGCCTATCTCCTGGGCTGTTTACAAGTCCTGCACACAGGAGCACGGGAGGGACTTGTGGGGGGAGGGACTTGTGGGGGCTGTGTCCTCTCAGTTCTCAACTCCCAACTCTCACAGAGAAGTTTCCTTTCTCTTTCTTTCTTCCCATCCCTCCCCCACACAAGGTTTTTCCCTGTAGCACTCCTGGCTGTCCTGGAACTTATTCTGTAGACCAGGCTAGCCTCGAATTCACAGAGATCTGTCTGCCTCTCCCTCCTGAGTGCTGGAATTAAAGGTGTATGCCACCACCAACCTGATTAAAAGTTTTCTTTTTCAAAATGTGTAATTTTTAAATTTATTCAGTTTTCTCTGTCTCCCCCTCTCCCTCTCATCCTCTATCTGTCTGTTTCTCTCTCTCTCTCTCTCTCTCTCTCTCTCTCTCTCTCTCTCTCTCTCT
>NW_004949101.1:4762099-4799062 GCF_000317375.1 Microtus ochrogaster | reverse complement strand
TGTGTGTGTGTGTGTGTGTGTGTGTGTGTGTGTGTGTGTGTGTAGGGAGTCAGTAGACACATGCTATAGCACTTGAGGGAAGGATCAGACAACTATCTGTGGGAGTCAATTCTACACCTCCACCACGTGGGTCCCAAGGACAGAACTCAAGCTGTCTGTCTTGGCAACACATACCTTTCCTTACTGAGCCATCTCACCAGCCCCTAAATTTTCTAACAAAATTTTCATTGGTTAACAGGACTTGAAACAAACTCAGAGAACGACCCATCCTAACCATCTGACTTCCTGCCCAACTTAATGTATGCAAATAGACCTCAAGAAATCTTCTGCTCCATACATTCGTGTTCTTAAGAGCATCTTCATTCAGCTCTCCACCATCCTGGTAGAACTGCCCATTGGGTTGTTCTTCCTCAACTATAGCTTCATGAAGATGGGACCGACATTGATCTGATCAATTTCAATCAGTCATCTTCTACCTGTGAATCCTCAGAGCCCTGCCCTCCATCCTTCTCCAGGACAATTTAAACCCTAGATATGGGATGGAGAGATGGTTCGGTGACAAAGATCGTGGTTAAAAATGTGCACTGCTCTTGCAGAGGACCAGTATTTAGTTCCTAGCATCCACAACAGGAAGCTCACAGCCAACTGTAACTCCAGCTCCGGAGAATCTAAATCCCTGCTCTGACTTCACACGGCATTTCGCTCATGTGTGTGCACAGACGCACACGCGCTCACACACACACACATACACACGCTTAAAGTAAACTTGTTTTGTTTGTTTGTTTTGTGAGACAGCGTTTCTCTGTTGCTTTGGAACCTGTCCTGGAACTTGCTCTGTAGACCAGGTTAGCCATAAACTCACAAAGATCCACCTGCCTCTGCCTCCCAAGTACTGGGATTAAAGGCATGTGCCACCACTGCCCAGCTAAAACAAAATCTTTAAATCCTGAATGCCTGGCCCTCCCAGGCCACATCATCTGCCTCTCTTCCCACCACCCACCAGTTTCCTGTATAGTTTGGCGTATGACAGTCACTGGCAAAACAAGGAAACTATCCTGATCCCTCTGCCACAAGCATATCCTCCAAATGTCTCTGGCTCTGTTAGGCTTAAAATGCTTCCCATTGTTACTCTTTTTTCCCTGGGCACCTGACTGTATTTTATTGATTTCTTGACACTGTCCACACCCTCGGACACTATCCTTGCCATAAGCTGTCTTCTGTTAGACCTTCTTTTTATCCCGTCTATTCCCATCAGTGACATAGAAACTCAGAGCAACCCGATATCTCATTGATCAACTTAGTAAAAACTTCTGACACTAAGAGCCTGGTTATAAAAGGGAGAGGAGTGAATGAACCTTAGATAGAAGCTCAAAATGAAAGATCAAATCGTTGGATGTTGGGAGGGTCATCTTGAAACTTTCACCAGGAAGCTAGATACCGTGCGTGCGACCAAAGATAAAGCCTTGCACCAGCTCTTATCAGCAGTTCTGAGGAAGGCCTGGCTTTGTACCCCAGATTTGCTGACTGGACTATTTCAAAGGGCAGAGTCAAATTTAGTAGCAGCCTCAAATTGAAATCTACTCTGTTCTCCACTTCTCTCCACGTTGATAGCTAGTTTTATGTCATCTTTCACCATTAGAGGGCATATACAGGAACAGAACACCAATACATTCATTGAGAAAGAAAACAATATGCCACTCAGCAGAATGGCTGTAGTTATGAAACATGGGAGAAGGGAAAATTAATTCCTTGGGAAAGAGCTGCAAGGGAGCACGAGAGAGATCTGTGAGCGAGCGATGGATAACGAGGACACTTCCCAGGCCTCCTCAAAGGCTGTGGCTTCTCAGATATGAGCCTAAAACAAAACCGGTCGCAAGGCATCCAGGCTGACTCCAGCTCCTTATTTTGCTCTGTGGTCAGCCTTTGCTGAACACAGCAGTCTTCACCCCAGCCACAGAGCTGTAAGTGGCCCTTGTGTTGAAAATGCTCTTGGGCTGTCCTTAGTGACCCTAACTGTACGACTTGGAGATGCTAATTAAAGAGGGTGTGTTCTCCCCGGGGTAGAGTGCAAAGGCCCAACTGTGCCCTCCAAAGTCAATATATTGGAATATTTAGGGGAGTTGCTTTGTTTTTTGCTTTTTGTTTGTTTTATTTCTTTTTGAAGTGTTGGGATGAAACCCAGGATCCTGTGCATGCTAAGAAATGTTCTGCCACAGAACTATTCCTGAGCCAGTTGTTGGCATTGCCATCTCTACATGTGGCAGTGTTGGGGAACAGGTTCATCAGCAGATGCTGTGTCCCAAGACAAGACCCTCAGAGCCAGAGTAACACCCATCTCCCGGAATGGGCCAGTGGTGCTGGAGCCTGGCACCACTTTCTGTCTTCTTCATGTGGCCACTTGAGCCCCAGCTCTTGTCTGCACGATGAAGCAACAGGAGACAGTCACCAGAGGCTGAGCTGTTGCCAGCACCATGACCTGGGACTTCCCAGCTTCAAGAACCATAAGCCAAGGAAGAAGAGTAGGTTGGAAGACTTCCACTGAAGGTAAGAGATTCAAGATGTGGCCTGAGGCTGGTGAACAAGGAGCTGTGCGCGCTGCCGAAAGTGACGAGGGTGTTCTAGAGGTTGCAGAAGTCCTTACCAACAACCACTTTGGACCATTTCTTGTGTCCTGGTGACCCCATCAACCCTGGCAATCCTGGAGCCCCAGCATCACACACAACAAAGCAGGTGCTGCAATTCTCCCCTACACACCAGGGTCTTGTGGGTGTGATGCCTGCAGCAGGAGACCCAGAGGATTGGCTGCTGCAGCTCCCGATCAGCTTCAAACTTCCATTTCTGCTGTTCTGACCCTTTTGTCCATGTGTTGCGCCGTGGCCCCCTAAGCTGTATGAGAGAAAAGGGGGTGGACTCTGCCCAGCCTTGGGTCCCTTCTCAGGAAGCTTGGCGGGTAGCTCCTGCAGCAGCTTCTCTGCCGTATGAAGATTTGATCATTTTCCTGTGTCGGCCTTGGCAGGGCAGGATCCACTTGTTCTGTTTGGCTATCAGATGTCTGTTATTAAAGAAAATAAATCTGAGCTATCATTCAAAAACAGTAACAAAAGATTTTTTTTTTTTAAACCTGGAAACTAGAAACCAGAGTGATAGCTCAGTTAGGTAAAGCATTTGCTTAGCATGAGAAAGGCTCTGGCTCCAGCACTTGAGTCTCAAAGCAAACACAACAGAAGCAGAGTCAGAAGCCAAAACAAGCCTCTATTCTTCCTAAATTATCTATTTTCAGATGTTCTGTTACAGCAACAGAAAACTAAGGCGGTAACGCACGCTAGATCTGAATGCGCCACTCTTTCCAGGGTTTGCTGTGTTCTGTTCTAGTAACCTCCATGGTACGTCCCAGGATGTCACAAAGATAACAAACCAAGGAGCCCAGCCCTGCTTAGGGGACACGATTTGGCTGAGTCATCCCGCAGGACTGTCTAGAGCTGCTTCTGAGTGTCTCATGAGAGCCAATCCTTAAACTTGCAGGGCATCTGCCATGTGGCTGACCTGGCTGATCTGCCACATGGTGGACATAACGTCAGCACCTTGAAGTCAATCATGGTGAGAGTATTTACACCACAGGAACTGACAAACCCTGAAGATGAAACCGTTTCCGTCTTGGCAAGTGGATTGTTAAAATTAACCATTTCCTGGTTTCACCTTACGTACGAAATCATGCCAACTCCTGACAGCTAAGACGTTACTGGCGTCCTCAGTCTCTGTGAGCACAAGGAAAGAACTCAGGCTTCCTGATCATATTGTCTTAACTGATGCTGCAAATTTAAAGTCCCGGTTTTAAAAATCAGATGGGGAATTCGCGAGATGGTTCGGCGGGTTAAGGGCTTCTGTGGGGCAACCCTTACCACTGGAGTTAAAGAGCCAAAACCCCTGGTAGGAGAAAAAGAAAGGGCCATTTGCAGTGGTGCACAGTTGGAATCCCGGCACTCTTGCTGAGAGACCAGAGGTGGAGAGCAGAGGGTATCCCTGTAAGCTAAGGAGCCAGCCAGTTTGGAGTATGCAGAGCAGTGGAAACAAGGAAAAAAGGAGCCGTGCCTCAGCTCAGTGAGAACCAACTCTAAAGAGCTGTCCTCCGACACCCACCTGTGCACTGTGGCACTTCTGCTCCCCAAATTCACACACATTTACACATGTACACACACATCACCAATAAGCACAAATATCTTTAAAATCCTAAACTAAAATTAGGGTCTCTGACTCTAGAGTTCGATTTTATTTTACATTGACTCAAAAGTTTCTGAAACTGAGAAACTCTATCTTGAAAATCCAAACAAAAAAAAAAGTTTCTGAAAATTAATTTATGATAAATTGCCTTATAAAGTTAATATTTTACAGGGCAAATTTAAAACCTGGGGAAGTCAGCCAGTAAACTAAGCCTATCTCTAAATAGAGAAAAAGAGATTGGTTTCAAAATAGCCTAGGCCCAGCTGGAAGAATTCTGTCTGTATTTTGGTGCAAAGAGAGACACAACCCCTGGCTAGTCTCGGGATTTTTTTACCCTGAAATAATAACTGACCCTCAGCTCTGTTGTTTTTGGCCAAGTCTTCTCTCAAAGCAAAAATATTGCAACGGCGATGACCTAACTTGGGAGACAACTTTATAACATTTTCGAGGAACACAGGCATCTGCTGTGCTGCTTCCAGATCAACAGAGGAGGGAGGAGAAAGGAGAGGACAGTATTTTACATTGTAATAAAGGAAAAGAAAAAAGAAACTTGACAAGGCCAGCAGCTCGCAGAACATTCCAGTTCAAAGACGGGTCATCCAGGGTCCATGAAATGCTGTCTTTCAAATTAAAGATGAACCTGCCACAGCCAGCGTCACATGGGAGGAAACACACCTGCTCAACCAGGGGCCGCCAGCAGAAACACTGAGCTCTGCTTATCATGTAATAAATTTTAAACTGGGCAGCTAGTTTTGACAAAATCAGCAAGAGGGGAAGTCTGAAAACATATCTCCACACACTCTAACCAACTGGGCTAAGGGGCCACCTTAGCCTGCAAAGATAGTTAGACTGTCCTGAAGGACAGCTCAGAGAGGGAAAAACAAACACTGCTGAGCTGTTTACACGGCGAGAAAAAGGAATGCTTCTTGCTGTGACTCGATTTCAGTAAGATGGGGGCAGACCATTCACGCTGTGCAATATTATTGCTGATAGAGCACAAACTAAAATCTGTAAGCTCATCCATCAGCAAAACCCATTAGCAAAAAGCTCTCGGAAGCCTGTTGAATGTGGACTAGTGAAGAAATCTGAAATAATTTGATGCGCCGTATCAAAAGGCATATGTGATTAAAGCCACGGGCTCTTGAGTTAACTCATCAAGGTTTAAAGCCTTCATGATTTGCTGCTAACACTTAAGCCCTCTAAGCCTCATGTGCCTCTGCTGAAAACTGGAAATGACGGTAGTGTCCAACAGAGTCGGCGTGAGGGCTAAATGATGTACTTAGAACGCTGTCTGGCACAAGATGCGTGCTTAATAGACATCGGCCATTATTTTTACAAGTGGCCTGATTTATTTTAACATCGTTCTTAGTTTGGAGTTCCCTAGAAGCTGACCTTGAAGCAAGAATTCAAATACAGGTCACGTGTCTGGGACAAGGTCCAGGACAAGGGAGGCCTAAACAGGAAAACAGACAGTAACGGGAGTGTAGCTACAGCGCTACTGTGGGCAACTGGAGCTCGACTGGGCTCTAGGAGACAGAGGAAAACACAGAGCAGAGCTAGCCCAGGAAAAGGCTATGGATGCTGCCACCCAGGCAACTCCCTGGGTGGAGAGAGGCGCTTCAGAAGGTGTAACACTCACAGCACAGAAGATGGCAGGTGGTGCTGAGGAGGGCGCCTTCCGAGTGTAACGGCAACTGCTGAAGGGGGCAGGCATCCTGCATTGTTCTGGTTTCTGCATATAATGATGCAGAACAGAGCAGTGGACCAAATACCTAACAATGATGTGGAGCGGTCATGACGAAGCAAGAAGAGTCCCATCACCCTAGTGACATCACAGCTGTCTTAATGTTGTACAGCCATGCATTCTTTCTGAGTCTGTGTGACGCAGGTGTGAACACACCTCCAGCTTTGCAGCTGTGTAAAAGTATGGCAGCATAGTTCCATACAGTCTACAATATTTCATAACAATAACAATTGGCTGTCTTACTGGCTTATCTATTTACTCTCAATATAGTTTGTCTGCTGAGTAGTCCCAAAGGCCCACATGTTAAAGGCCTATTTAGTCCACAGAACTATTGGGCAGTCGTGGGGTAATTAGGAGGAAGTGAGGTCATTGGAGGCATGACCTCAAAGGGAAACCCCAGCTCCTTCCACCCACCCCACCCCCTTTTTTTTGGCTTCCCCAGCCACTACGAAGAGAACAGTTGCCTCTGCCCTTTGCCCCCACCTTAAGATGCTGCCTAGTGTGAGCCCAGCAGGCCAACTGACCATGGAGAGAAACCTCCAAAATTCTGAGAGGCACAGATATATAGGGTTATAGGCTGGCTACCAGATATTTGTCACAGTAGTGGAATGCTAACTAACACAACTATATTGTACTTTTTGTCATTCATTTTAATTTACAGTGTACTCTTACCCATAAACAATAATTGGGATGGGTGGGGAGCAGTAGAGAGAGCTGGAGGAAGTAATAGAGATATCTGTTGAAAACACATTGTATGAGTGCAGAAAATAAGGAAAAACATTATTTTTAAAATATTCTGGTCAGGCGGTGATGGCACATGCCTTTAATCCCAGCACTCGAGAGGCAGAGGCAAGTGGATCTTTGTGGCCAGCCTGGTCTACAAGAGCTAGTTCCAGGACAGGCTCCAAAGCTACAGAGAACCCCTGTCTCGAAAAACCAAAAAAATAAAATAAAATATTTGAAAAGAAAAATGCATCTGTACTGCAAAAAAAAAAAACAATGAAGCTAGAAGCTAGAGATGTAGTTCAGTGGTGGAGGTCTTGCTGAGCATGCTCAAGACCCTGAGTTCTATCCCCAGCACACACACACAAACGCACACATACACTCATGCGCACACACACACATACAAACACGCACGCACGCACACACACACACACACACACACAAAAGACATTCTAGCCAGGTATGGCACTACATCCCTATAATCCTAGCACTCCGGTTGAGGCAAAAGTAGGGACTGGTAAGCTGGCTCAGTGGTTTAGAACATTTGTTGCTCTTACAGAGTACCCAGGTTCACTTCCCAATACCCACATGGTAACGTACAACAGTCTGTAATTCCAGTACCAGGGATCCAACATACTCTTCTGACCTCTGTGTACACCAGGCAGACACATGGCACACATGTATATATGTGGGCAAAAATCCCATACACATAAAATAAAGTAAATCTAAAAAAAAAATTGTTTTGTTTTTTTTTAAGACAGGGTTTCTCTGTGTAGTTTTGACTGTCCTGGAACTCACTCTGCCAGACTAAGCTATCCTTGAATTCACAGAGATCCATCTACCTCTGTTTCCCAAGTGCTGAGATTAAAGTTGTGCACCACTACTGCCCAGCAAATCTAAAAATTTTAAACAATAAAGTAAGTTTACTCACTGTGAATCAGTATGCTAGACTGGTAACAGATTACATACTTTCCTTATATTTGACTCAATCTCATGTTTTGTTTATCATGAACCCAGAGTAATAGATGGTTTGTATGAAAACCCCCCCCCCCCCCCCCAGGCTTCCATTTTGAACACTTGGTTCTCCGTAGCTGTGTCTGGTGGTGCCGCCTTGCTGGAGGAAGTACATGACTGAAGATGGGTTTTAAGAGTTCAAAACCACTTACTACTGTCCACTTATTCTCTCTTCTTTATGCTTCCATCTAAAGATGTGAGCTATCAACTTCCTACTCCCACCTTCATACCTGCCTTTTGCTACTATGACAGACTCTTATCCCTCTGGAACCATACACCAAAATTAATTATTCCATAGGGTGCTTTTGGTTACGGTGTTTTACCACAGCTCAGAAGAGTAACTAACACAGACATACAAACAGACAGACTGCTCTAGGTATGAAGGAGCCAAAGATTAGATTCGCATTCTTATGATGTATGACTGGTGTTTTAGTGGACCACCCCTCCAGAACACCAAGCCAACAACAATGACAGGCCAGAGTTCACTTTATTTTTACTTTATCTTATTTTTGTAGCCGGGGATCGAACCCAGGGCTTTTGAACACACCAGACAAACTGTCCTGCCACTGAGCTCCAACTCCGGTTCCTCTGTGCTGGTTTGGATGGAGGTAATAAAACAAAAAATAAATATGTAACTTTCAAAATCATTTTATAAGTTCTCAGCAAACCAACACAGAGCTGGGAATGATATGTGCGGTTTAAGTGCTGAATCTTCTTTGAAGCTTTTACCTCCTCTTCAGTACTTATCTCTGGAAGCTAAAGCTGTAGTCACATTTTTTTTTTTAGTGCTGTCTTTCAGCCAAGCATTCATGGAAAAAAAATTCCTCTTTTGTCCAAAATCTCTAAGCTTTTAGCAACTAAATAATAGCGTTTTCCCCAGCAACTGAAACCAGGCAAGGTTTTAAGACAAATAACACGTTAAGACTTTCCCATGCATCCAGAGAGAGACTCAAAGGCTAAGCCATTATTAACACTGTAAGTTCCATCCAAAACTGAGACGTATACCTAATACTTCTGAGGCTGTTTGTGTCCTTTTCATGTGAGACGAGAATTCATATGTGTGGTCACCATTTCTGAAATAAATGACTGCCTCAGGGCTTGATAAGGAAAAGACTGATAGGCCTGCCTTCATTGTTACAATCTTTTCGTGTATGCACTGCCTAGGAAAAAAAAAACCCAACCCATAAACAATGTTAAGGACTAATCAAAATGTGAGTGTAAGGTGGCGTATTAGATGAAAGATACGGCGCTACATAATGAAAACTTAGGGGCCAAGGAGAAGGCTCAGTAGGGAAAGATGCTTGCTGCCAAGCCTGGTGATCATCCTTGGAATTCACATGGGGAAAGGCAGGAAACCACACCTACAAATTGCTCTCTGATATACCCCTACATGTGTGTGCAAACACACACACACACACAATAAATGCACAATTTTTAAAAGAATTACAAGTTGAAAAGAAAATGACAAACTTTCAATAGAAAAGTGGGCAAAGTCCAAGCAGTTGAAAAGCTTGTGTGAGCCTAAGAATCACAGCCTTTTTCTTTCCTGTCCTGGAAAGAAAATCAGCCACACTAAGAGGCTAATACTGAAATGCAAGTTGTTTCTTTAGAGATCTACATAAAGCAACAGGTCTTGAAGAAGGCATATTGTCCGGAAATAAAAAAAAAAAAACATCCAAACTCACTGCTCATCCAAAATACTACAAATATAAAGTGAACAAGTGGTACCTCCTAACTTGTTGGAGGAGAGAGCCATTTGTTAGTGCCTGGCTGCCCGGCTAGCTTAGCCCTGAGATAATCATACAGAAACTGATTTAAATTAATTAAATCACTGCTTGGCCCATTAGCTCTAGTTTCTTATTGGCTAACTCTTACATATTATTTTAACCCATCTCCATTAATCTGTGTATCGCCACGTGGCAGTGGCTTACCGGCAAAGTTTTGGCATGTTTGACTCTGGTGTCGGCTCCAAGGTGTCTCTCTCTCTTACTCTGCCTTCCTCCTCTCATGCTATAGGCCAAACCAGTTGTCTTTATTCATTAACCAATAAAATCAACACATAGACAGAAGGACCTCCCATACCACCAACAGAGAAGATGAAAGAACCCATAAACATCCATCTTGTGCTATGAGCCAGGAGCCCAGACAACCTGTGCATACACTAGTGGGCCTTCATATAGCATTTCTGGAAATAGTCAACAATAACATGGCTGTTCTTTTTTTTTTTAAAATATTTATTTATTTATTATGCATACAATATTCTGTCTGTGTGCATGTCTGCAGGCCAGAAGAGGGCACCAGACCTCTTTACAGATGGTTGTGAGCCACCATGTGGTTGCTGGGAGTTGAACTCAGGACCTTTGGAAGAGCAGGCAATGCTATTAACCACTGAGCCATCTCTCCAACCCCAACATGGCTGTTCTTTAAATGAGTGTTGACCTAGTGGTTCTACTATCAGGGATTTAGCTAAAAGGCACAGTTGGGGAAATTCATAAACTGTCAATAGATTCTGTCAATGGATTGTGAATTAAGTGGGGGCGAGGCTTTTACTTTAAGAGATTGGCTCATGTGACTGTAGGGCTGGAGAGTTTGAAATTTATAGCGTTTCTTGGCAGCATCAGACAGGCTAACCGGATGGAAACTCAGATCGAATTCTGTTTTTTATTCTGGAGGTAAGTTTCTTTTTCAGAAAATCATATCCACTCTAAATAAGTTTTCCACCAGTTGGATGAGGCTGGCCACTTAAGGCCACTCTGCTTTACTTGAAACAGATACTTATTAATGCTAATCATATCCATGACATACCTTCACAGCAGCACCCACCCAGAATTACAACACACGGTCACGATGTTGCCTCAGAGAACAGGAGTTATCAAAATGACTGTCACATTCCTGTCTCCTTTGTCAGCGGCTCCTCTCCTTTCCTGGGAGTGTCTCATTAACATCTGAGTCTATAGGTTGTTGTTTGTGGCTGTGGCACTTTCAGTTTCACGATTCCACTGGCTTCTATACTTCCTTTCATTTCTTATTCTTTTTAAATATTTATTTATTTATTATGTATACAATATTCTGTCTGTATGCCTGAAGGCCAGAAGAGGGCACCAGACCTCTTACAGATGGTTGTGAGCCACCATGTGGTTGCTGGGAATTGAACTCAGGACCTTTGGAAGAGTAGGCAATGCTCTTAACCACTGAGCCATCTCTCCAGCCCCTCATTTCTTATTCTTATCAGCCCCCTTCAGGGATCAGCTCCCACTCGTGGTCTTGGGATTACTGAGATTCCTCATGGACCTATAGAAAGCTTTCTTCTCTCTATTCAGAGGTTGCACTATGCTAGACCTTTTGCTGTCACTAATCGGCATCACCCAACACACAACAGACACCCAACAACGACGACTTACTCAGACAAGAATGACCAGAATGGCCGTCTCTGTGATGATATGGAGTCCAAAGGAGGGCAGCTCAGAGCTGGTGTGGCCTAGCTGCTAGGCCCAGGTTCATCCCCATGCTTCACTCCGCCATCTTGAGAATGTGGACTGGGTCCCATGTCCACAGAGAACTGCTGCCCGCAGGACTCACTTCAACACAACAACACTTAGGAATCTAATTCAGTTATTTATCCAGCAGCTTTCTGCTGACAACCTACTGTGTGTCAACAGTCTTGTGGGCCTTGATAGTAAAAAGGCTGAAAAAAAGAAAATATAAAAATCCTTGTTCTTGTGGAACTTATACTCAAAAGAAGAGAACAGGCATGACTAGGTCAGGAAGAAAGAGCAGGGGTCACTAGAGGTTAAAGGGGAGAGAAAGCTGGGACAGAGAAGACCAGTCAAGGGACACCAAAATACAGTTATAGAGGGGAATAAATTCTAACCTTCTACTATAAAAGGGAGACCACACAACAATTTGCTATATATTTTAAAAGAACCAAAGGGGAGAAGTTTGAGGCTCTCAGTATAAAGAAATGATATAGCTAAGGAAACACCAAATGTCAATCACCCTGGTCTGAATAGTATACATTGTATGAAATATATTGAATATATTGAATTATCACACCGTAACCCATCAATATATACAATTAACATGCCAGAGTAAATTTATGCCCAGCTTAGTGGAACAAACCCTTATCAGTCAGGAGGTTCCCTTGAGCCCATTAGTTCAAGACCAGCTTTTCTGACATAGCAAACTTTCATGTAAAAAAAAAAACAAACCAAGCAAACACCATGTTAAGTAGATAAGCAAACAAGTAAAAGCCACATTAGACTAATGGTGACAAGTGATACAGAGAAAAAGTAAACACTGAAGGGGTGGAAGCAATATCTGGGCAGAGGATTGAAGTATGTCACAGGCAAGCCCTGTGGGTGCCTGAAGAAGGTGTATCCAGACCCAGGGGAGATGTGGCAGGATACGCCTTGTTTGTTCAGATTGCTTGACAGGTGATGAGGTCAGTATGATCAGCATGAAGAAGGTAGAATGGACAAGGAAGACCGCAGGCCTGGTGAGCTAGGTCAGAGCTAGAGGCTGGAGACTACGGCATTTCTATGAAATCCTTCACAAGGGTTTAGCTTAGCCATGACAGGAAAAATAAACCATGGCCAGTTTTAGCCAAAAAGGGGTATAAACTGACATTTAATTTAACAGGACCACTTTGACCGCTGTGCTGAGGATGCCAGAGGCAAAGAGGCCAGTCAGAAGGTCATTGAAGGAACCTATGGAGGTGATGCTGAACCAGTCCAGGATGATGGAAATGAAGGTGCTGAGAAGCGATGGGCTTTGACAGTTGAACCAATAGAATTTGCTGGTGTGAGAGCTGAGAGAAAGAGGGGTCAGGAGAGAACTGAAGATGTTGGCATAACTGCCATCCACAAGTTGGGAATAACTGGAAGTAACACAGATCTGTAGCCAGAGCTCAGGAGCCCCATTCTAAACACCAATACCCACAGACAAATAACAAATAAACAACTGTGCCTCCATGTTTGAAGCTCTAAAAAGAAGTCAACGACAAAGATTCAGAATTCGGAAACCACCAGTGGAGAAGGTGATGTGGCGGGAAAGAGGCAGAAATTTTAAATAAATAAATAAATAAATAAATAAATAAATAAATAAATAAATAAATAAATAAAGTCCTGAAACTAGACCTCAGTACCAAGGGAACCAAGTCAAGCAGGTAAAGGAATCTAAGGCAAGGACACACACCCAACAACCTGAGCCCTCCCATTGGGCTCCACCCCGTACAGGTTGGCCCATCTCCTAACACCATCATAGGCTGTTGACCCTCAGTTTTGGCATATGGGCCTTTGAGAGACATTTCAGATCCAACCACAGCGAAGCCCCTTGGACTCTTTGGTGAGAGCAATGATCCTGTGGAGAAGGAATGGTGAGGATGGAACACCGAACACCACAAGCCAAAATAACACCTGGAACATAAAATTGATAGGGAAGATAAAAGAACATTCACTTCACTCAACAGCTTTGGCAGATATGTAGATGTTTGTCTCTCGTGGGCTAAGCTGGGGTCTCAAAAGCGTTTGGCAACTCAGTACAGTTCCTCTACTCTGTATCCACTAATTTAGCAGAATAAAAGATGTTGATTCTTCTACTGAAGCTCCTCCACTCATACCTATTGAGGGTAAAGAATCATTGGACAGATAAACAATGAAATATTTATCGCGTCAGCTGCTGGCAAGCACTTCAGAACATACACAGAAGAGAACGCAGGAAGGGCAGGAGGTGAAGCTTTTAGATAGGATAACCAACAATATCTTTCAGACCAGAGCAGAGATCTACCAGTCAGGACTGGGATCTTTGAAAAGACTGGCTTAAAAATAAATAAATAAATTCAGGTTAATAAACCTTTATGGTGGCAAGATTGAGCAAAACAAGAGAAGCTATCATTTATTTTTGATACAAAAGAAAGTAACAAAAGCTGTGGTTACAGGTGACAGACCTCTTAGTTTTTCGAGGCAGGGTTTCTCTGTATGTAGCTTTGGCTGTCGTCCCTGGAACTAGCTCTTGTAGACCAAGCTGGCATCAAACTCATAGAGATCTACCTGTCTCTGCCTCCCAAGTGCTGAGATTAAAGGCGTGTGCCACCACCGCCTGGCCAGACTTTTAACATATGGGACAAAGGATACTATGTTTATACTATCCTTCAAGTTTAAAATCCACATGAGACAATATTTTTTTTAGAAAAAAATGACAAACTATCAAAATGAAGTAAAAAAGTAAAATAACTAGAGAAAGTTGACTTAAAACTTAATTTAAGTTAAATGTAGGTTTAAGAGTAGATTTAAGGCCCCAACAGTTTCTCAAGCTGATACCATCAGCATTATGGTCTAGTTTATTCCAGCTAAAAGAATCTGTTCAGGGTGAAGAGAAAGCAGGAATCCTTCTAATTTATCCTGCCTTGGGGACTAACCTGGCCCAGGATAGTGCAAGTATAAGGCCAAAAAGGTATAAGTTTATCCCATTTATGAAAATAGAGCCTAAAAAAATAATTAATAAACCAATGCAGCAATGAACTGAGAACAAGCCTCAGGGGTAGAGAGATGGCTCAGAAGGTAAGGGTACTTGCTGCCCAAGCATGAGGACCTGAGTTCAAATCCCCAGAATCCATGTAAGGGGCTGTCCATGGCTGTCTGTACCTGAACCCAGCACTGTGGGGAATAGAGACAGGAGGGTTCCCTGGAGCTTTCTGCCGCCAGTATAGCTCCAGGTTCAGTGAGGGACCCTGCCCCAAGGGAAAAAGCCAGAGAATGGTAGGGTAGGACATATGACATCCTCCTCCGGCCTCTGCATGTACACTGGTGTGCACAGGAGCGCGCGCGCGCGCGCACACACACACACACACACACACACACACACACACACACGCAAATATCAGCTCCTCCCCTGCCACATACACAAGAAAACAAGTCATAGCCATGTAGAATGAATCAGAGAGGGCAAGACTTGTTGAACATTAGAAAATCCATCAGTATCAATTATTCTGTTAAATTAGTGGGTAAAACTCCTACGGTCTTGTTCGGCTGGAATTTCCAGCTCCCTCCTGCTTGATCCCAAAAGCCCTATTCCTCTCTCTAAACCCCGCCCTCTCAGAGAATCTCTAAGAAAGAAAAGGCACTGAAAAACACCAGTTCCACATTCTTGGAGGCTACAGAGGCTCCTCCCCTGAAGTGGCCAGCAGCCCAAGTTCCCATCTATGCGCTCAGCTTTTGACCACACTTGGGCACAAACCCAGCTTGTGGCGGACATGTCTTAGCCCCTCTCCTACAAGATACATAAGCTCTCTGTTTTAGTTCAGGCATGTAACTTCTCCTGCCTCAATCTCTGGGACTGGAGAACTCACCTGGGAGTTGCTTTGTGCAAATAAGCCTGTTCTTTTACTTTTTCAAATTGGCTTGATCTGGCTTGCTGCATCAGCAGAGAAACCTATTATCGCAATACAGAAAACCGATTAGGTCTCTCCAAAAACATTTAGTAAGACTAGATAAGCATGCAGTACTGATGAAAAATAAAACCTAGCAAAAAAAGGATTAGAAATTTGCTTGGCTTCTTAATATATGTCTGCCTAAAACCTGGCACAAAAGACGTAAGGGCTGGTGGAGTATTAGAAGCTTTTCTATCAGAAAGAAGGGCATGACAGAATGCTTGCCACTACAGCAGTGAGTATTATACCTTCAACTTAACCCATGAAATTACAAGAGTCATTGTTTAGTTAAAAGAACTGGTAGCCAAGAAACAGACCTGTCGTTGTTTATGGCTTGCATGACATTGTTCTCAAGCATCAAAGAAAATCCAGAAAAAAAGGTACTAAAGTTGTCAAGGTTGACCATCATTTGCCTTTACTCAACAATTAATTACATGATATAATCAGCAAATCACAAAATACCTTTTTAATATTTCAGTTAAGTCATGCAAAGACTCTACAAGGAGAAAAGTATAAAGTTTTACTAGGAGGCTAAAAGCAAGACCTGAACAGATCCCAAACATGCAATGCTCAGCTAGAGTCAGAAAGACACACCTGCTCTACAAGCTGATGACTTAGAAATAGGAGACACTGGGGCTGGAGGGATGGCCCAGTGGGGAAGAGTATGGACCAGTCTTATAGAGGACCAAGTTCTGTTCCCAGTGCCCATGTTGAGCAGTTCACAACTACCTGTAACTCCAGCTTCAGGGGATCAGATGCTCGTGGCATCTTTGAAGCACATACCCCATTCTCACACATACACCACCACCACACACACACACTCGGAATTTAAAATAAATATTTTTAAAACTTGAAATACTAATCAAATTGTTACTGAAAACTTTGGGGATTCCCCACACGGAGTGTCATATATTACTAAAGAAACTGGGATCTTCTTTCATGAATTCTTAGTCTCATTAATAAAAGAATTTTGAAATGAGCTCAAAAGGAATTTTATTAGAGCTTGAGAGAAAACAACAGGTCAAGAGGGCTACAAATTTTGGCAGTTTCCCAAAGGAGGAAGATGGAGAAAAGGAAGAGAGAAAACCATGTTGTTTGTCAACAGCCACATAGCAAAGTGTGTGTGTGTGTGTGTGTGTGTGTGTGTGTGTGTGTTTTCAGGGGATAACTTCAGAGGAAGAATGAGAAAGGCCAGAGCATCTGGGAAAGCATGCCTGGGGTTTGGACACAGATATGGGAAGAAGAGAAGGAAAAGTCATGCTTTTCTGAGTAATTTAGAAAAGCAGGCAGGCTTTGAGGCAGCGACTCTGTGAGTAACTGCATAAGGATGGAGTTTCTGGGGAGAATAAGGACATTATCCCATTAAGAGAAGGGGATAATTATTCTGCCCTCTCCTTAGCATGGCTGTAGGTGTATCAAGCTTTCCTGAGGGTTACCTCTTGGTCAGGTGATTGAGAGGCCCAGCTGAGCTGACTTGTAAGAGAAAAGATGCATATTTGCAATGTTCTAATCTCTAGGGCAGCTCTGAATGACTCCATTCAGGGCCAGAGGTAAATTTTATGCCTTAGACCATGAGAAAATAGCTTTACCTTTATGGACCTCAACAAAACTCTGATGTCACTTTCAGCACCCTCAAAGATCTCTGTGGCACCCCTCTTCAAGAACTGAGACCGTGAAACTTTTAAGGAAATGGGCTGAAACTGACCTTTAAATATAAATATTAAACCATGAAGGTCTAGAAATCGAGCTCCAAAGCTGTTCACCAAAATGGATTGGTGGCTGGACTATT
The DNA here is from genome assembly GCF_000317375.1 of Microtus ochrogaster. Taxonomy (NCBI): domain Eukaryota; kingdom Metazoa; phylum Chordata; class Mammalia; order Rodentia; family Cricetidae; genus Microtus; species Microtus ochrogaster. Next base: position 4,782,148 of record NW_004949101.1, on the reverse strand, counting down.
GTTTTGTTCACACTCCCATGTGCAGCCTCCAAGTTGGGGTCCTCATCTAAGAGAAACCAGAGCTCCCTCTGGAACAATTTGAGGAGTATTGGTATTAGTTCTTCTTTGAAAATCTTGTAGATTTCTGAGCTAAAACCATCTGGTCCTGGACTTTTGTTAGTTGAGAGACTTTTGATGACTTTAGCAGTTATAGGTCTATTTAATTTGTTTATCTGGGCTTGATTTAATTTTGTAAGTGATATTTATCCAGAAAGTTGTCCATTTCCTTTAAGTTTTCCAATTTTGTGCAATACAGGTTTTCAAAATATGACCTAATGATTCTCTGGATTTCCTCCACGTCTGTTTTTATGTTCCCCTTTTCATTTCTAATTTTGTTAATTTGGATATTCTCTCTCTGCCTTTTTGGCTAGTTTGGATAAAGGTTTGTCTATTTTGTTGATTTTCTCAAAGAATCAATTCTTTGTCTCATTGATTCTTTTATTGTTTTCTTTGTTTCTATTTGGTTGATTTCAGCTCTCAATTTGATTATTTCCTGCTGTCTAGTCCTTCTGGGTGAGTTTGCTTCTTTTTATTCAAGAGTTTTCAGGTTTTCTGTTAACTCTAGTGTGAGATTTTTCCCAACTTCTTTATGTAGGCATTTAGTGTTATGAACTTTCCTCTTAGCATTGCTTTCATTGTGTCCCATAATTTTGGGTATGTTGTGTGCTCATTTTCATTGAATTTTAGGAAGTCTTTAATTTCTTTCTTTATTTCTTCCTTGACCCATTGATGATTTAGGTGAGCATTGTTTAATTTCCATGTGTTTGTGGGGGTGGTAAGAGTGGAGTGTTGAAGTCTCCCACTATCAATGTGTGGAGTTTAATATGTGATTTAAGCTTTAGAAATTTTTCTTTTACATATAAGGGTGCCCTTGTATTCAGGGCATAGACATTCAACATTGAGATTTCCTCTTAATGGATTTTTCCTGTGACTAATATGAAATTTACTTCTTTGTCTCATTTGATTGATTTTAGTTTGAAGTCTATTTTGTTAGATATTAGGATAACTACCCCAGCTTGTTTATTAGGTTCGTTTGAGTGGAAAATTTTTTCCCAATCTTTTACTCTGAGGCAATGTCTGTCTATATTTGAAGTTAAGGTGTGTTTCTTGCATGCGGCAGAAGGATGGATTCTGTTTTCATATCCAATCTGTTAGCCTATGTCTTTCTATAGGTGAGTTGAGTCCATTTATATTAATGGATATTAATGACCAGTAATTACTAGTTCCTGTTATTTTAATTTTCATTGTTGGTGATGTTATTTTGTGTTTTCCCCTTCTTTGGGATCTGCAGCTGTGAGATCATCTATTGTCTATGTTTTTGTGGATGTAGCTAACTTCCTTGGGTTGGAGTTTTCCTTCTAGTACTTTGTGTAGGGCTGGGTTTATGACTAGGTATTGGTTAAGTCTGGTCCTGGCATGGAATATCTTGTTTTGTCCATCTATGGTGATTGAAAGTTTTGTTGTGTATAGTAGTCTGGGCTGGCATCCGTGGTCTCTTAATGTCTGCATAGCACTTGACCAGGACCTTCTAGCTTTCATTGTTTCCATTGAGAAGTCAGTGTAATTCTGAAAGGCCTGCCTTTATATGTTACTTGGCCTTTTTCCTTTGCAGCTCTTAATATTCTTTCTTTATTCTGTATATTTAGTGTTTTGATTATTTATGTGGAGAGGGAACTTTTCTTTTTTTTCTTTTTCTTTTTCTTTTCTTTTTCTTTTTTGATCCAGTCTGTTTGGTGTTCTGTAAGCTTCTTGTGTGTATATATATATATATATATATATATATATATATGAAGATATATATATATATCTTTGTTAAGTTGGGAAAGTTTTCTTCAATGATTTTGTTGAATTTATTTTCTGTGCTTTTTGAGTTGGACTTCTTCTATCGCTATTATTCTTAAGTTTGGTTTTTTCATGTATCACATATTTCCTGGATATTTTGTGTTAAGTTTTTGTTAGATTTAATGTTTTCTTTGACCTATGGGTCTTCTATCATATTTTCAGTGCTTGAGATTCTCTCTTCCATCTCTTGTATTCTGCTGTTTATGCATACATTTGTAGTTCCTGATAGTTTTCTCATAGTTTCCATTTTCAGAATTCCCTTAGTTTGTGTTTTCTTTATTGTCTCTAGTTCTGTTCTCAAATCTTGAATCATTTCTTTCACCTGTTTGATTGCTTTTTCTTGCTTTTCTTAAGGGATTTGTTGATTTTGACCAATTTTTTCTTGTATTTTTTTCCATTTCTCTGTGAAAATTTTTTATTTCATCTTTAAGAGCCTCTAACATCCTCCTAAAGCTATTGTTTAGGTCATTTTCTTCTGCTTCATCTATATTGGGGTGTTCAGGTCTTGCTGTTGTAGAGCCACTAGTTTTTGTTGGTGTTGTGTTGCTCTTTGCGGTGTTGAGTGTGTTCTTACCTTGTCTACCCATCTTTTCCTCTGATTGGTATAGTTGGTGCTGTCTGTGACTGTGGTGATCAATCTTCCTGGTGCCAGTGGATGCAAGGCTCAGAAGGTTGCTCTTTGTGGTGCAGTCAGGGCCAGGGTTCTAGTTACTCAGAGGTCACTCAGTGTTTCTGGAGTTTGCTTGGTGCTTCCAGGTGTTGCTCTGCAATCCTGTAGGTCTTTTGGGCCTGTTTCTATGGAGGTTGTTTGCAAGGGGCTGCTCCTGCTGTGGTAACTGCCTTGGGCCTGCTCCAGCAGAAGTCATTGGCGCAAGCCTGATCTGTCAAAAGTTACTGGCTTGGGCCTGCTGCCTCTGAGGTCCCACAGAGGTCTCTGGCTCAAGCCTGCTCAAAGGTGATATCTTTTTAATAATGAACAAGTTAGTAGAAAAATAGAGTAACCAATAACCACATGTGTTTCTACACAGTAATGAAAGCATAATAAAGTTGAAATTCACATCAATGAGGAAGACCACTCTGAGAAATCAGATATGCATCTAAGAAAATATTAGATACACTCAAAATATATAAAAGTAGGTATACCTCATACTATATAAAACTAATTCTAAATGAGGTCTTGTTGGTAGAAAAGGTCTTAGTGTGTGTGTGTGTGTGTGTGTGTGTGTATGCGCACACGCATGTGCACGATATATATGGTATATGCTCATTAGTGTGTAGGTGAGCATCTGCTCATGTGTGCAGAGGTGAGGAGAGGGCCAAGAGTCCCCTTTATCATTCTGATCAATGGGAAGCTCTGCTTTGCCCCCCCATTCCAAATCCCTCCCCTCTCAGGAAGCCTGTCAAGTGGCAGCTCCTCCCCTGGAGCTGCTCTAGACCTCACCTACAGGGTATTTAAGCTCCAGCCCCTAAATCTACCCTGTGATTTTTTTCCTCCTTCTTCCCCTGCCTCACTTCTGGGGGTCCTGAGAGTCACCTGGGGATGATTTGCTCATTAAACCTTTTTTAAAATTTTGTCTTTTTAATTTGACTTGACCTGGCTTATTGCTTCAGTGGAGAAACCTCCTATCCAGTATCCAAAAATACTTATCATCTGGTGCCAACCCCTGGTAGAGTTGAGCCTTTCCCATGACCACATGGCCATGGGAAGCCACTCTCCCTTTCACCCTGCCCTCTGCCAGACGAGGTTGGCTTTCAAGTCATTGCCTCCAGAGATCCATGACCTTTTCTGAACTTTTCAGGGTACAACCAGGATATAGCTGTGCCAGGGAAACCCGGATCCATTTACAGAGCAAAGTTTGTTCTGTGGAAACTTTGGCTAGAAAACATTCTATCCAAAACCACCCCACCACCCCCTACCACTAGACCCCGGGATATCTCAGGGGATGCCCTCCAGTCTTTGGTCTCCGGTACAGGCTTGGAAATGGGTATCATCATGGAGTCTAAATCTGATCCCCAGTCGCTGCAAAATGTATTCAAATTGGGGCTATCTCACACCATACAAGAGCTTTGCACTCGCTCCCCAATCCTGTTCTCTGTTTGTCTGCTCTCCACCTTCTCCCCCTCCCCGGGCCATGCTAGAATTCTACCTGCCTGCTTCACCTGTAGCAAATCCATTCTCATTGACTAGATTCTGCTTCTCTTTCCTCTCTCCTAAAAATCTTTTTCCAAATCCTTCCCTTGCTGTTCTAGCTTGCTCCTCCAGGCTTTCTTCTGCTACTCTGTTTTCCTGTTTCCTCTGCAGTACCTTTTCTTTTGGGCTCAGGTGCATGAGGCACTGCCCCCTTGCAAGCCTGCAGTGCTCCACCCACCTTGGAGCCCTGGTACCATGAGTGGCAGTGCCCAGCCATCTGAGGTGGGCTGGCCTAATAGGAGCCGAGTTATAGCCAAGAAGCATCTTCTATTCCTATGGTTTCTAACATGCTGATCTATATTATAAACTCTTATTTCAGGATTTTTAAGCTGATCATATGACATGGTTTCCCATGGGAAGTTTTGTTTGTCTTTCTGTTTAAAAAAGTCCCATCTATTTTGTGTATGGATGGAAATGTATGTGGCCACTGCATGCTTGTTTCTGGCTTATTGTGTTGGTGGGAAAACCTACTATTGGGGATCCAAAAATACTCATTGATTCTCTGCCTTAATCCTTTGATTGAGGCAAGGTCTATGGCTGAACCTGTGGCTTGCATTTTTTTTTTCAGCTAAATTCGTGGCCAACCAACCCCAAGGATCCTCTTCCCTCTTCCCTCCTTGGTGCTAGGGTTACAGGTGTTTATGGGATCTCTCAGTAGTCTGGTCCTCATGATTATATAGTAAGATATCTTAACCACTGAGCCATCTTCAGCCTTCAAAAGGACTTCTTTAACCAAATTTTAAAATAAAAGTGCAAAGAATTTAAGGGAAGGAGAAAGATGGTATAGCAGAGAAAAAAAACAAACAAACAAAGACTCTCCTACATATCCCCAAATCTGAAAGAAAACACCTGATCTATGGCAGCAGAAAGAAGAGAGAAGCATGGCAAGGCTAGGAAAGGCCACAAATAAATAGTAGACTTCAAGAGACATGATAAAATCCTGAAATGCTAACTTACGGTGTTACAGAAGTATTGGAGGCCATTGAGAATGGATATCATGGTTTTGTTGAGGGCCATGAAGGGAATGCTATTTCATTGGGTCTAAAGAGTGAAATCTGCCTCTGGCCTAGGCGATGGGCACGCCATTCTGATCTGCTCCCAAGATTAAAACGTTATAGACTGTTTTCTTCTTCCCTGAAAGTTATTTCAGCTGGGCTTCTCAATCACCTGCCCAAGAGATTACTACTCAGGAAGGCTGATATGCAGCCTAATGGCATGCTAAGAGGGGAGGAATAATTATCCCCTTAATGAGATTAAGTCTGTGGGGACATTTGCAGAGCCTTCTTCATGTAACATTGTTAAGCATAACTGACTCAGAAAGCCACAGTTTTTCCTTTTCTAGATGCAGTGAGCTTGCGCATTCTGTTTCTGATGCTGCCTTCCAGGCACACTTCCTGCCACGTGGTTGCTTACAAATGACCCAATTTCTCTTCTCTTTTCCTTTTTCTCTCTTCTTCCTTTGGGCAACTTTATAGCTTACCTACCCTGTAGGTTTTTTTTTCTCTCAAATTCTAATAAAATTGTCCTCATGCTTCCTTTCAAATTTTGCTTATAAATTATTTTATTAACAAGGCTAAGAACCCAAATAAGAGATCCCTGATAACATGTCATCCAATGAGGGGCTCCCCCAAGTTTTGGGTAACATTAGCTTTGCAAAGGAAACAACAGATCCCAACGTGGCATGCTAAATAAGGTGTTAAGGAAGGGAGAGAATCTTCCCTCCTCAGCTTAGGATCTGCAAATGAAGGGAGAAGAAAAGTCTCCAAAAGCAACTACAACAGAAAATAAAACTTCAGGCAGCAGATCCATAAGCTGCTGGGGGCAGATACTGAAGGAGGTTATTTCACTACTGCTGTGGGCTGAAATGAAGGGGAGAGACATCCTACCCTGCTGGGGAGAAAAGAAAGCATGAAGCATGATGTAATTACATCCCAAACCCAAAGCTACCCACTCCACTGACTAAGTATGTAACGACCTGGAGAACTACGAGAATTTCGATGGAAGCCGACATGAACATAGACTCAGTGTCCACAAGTAAACGTACAGAAACTATGAAAGACGCTTAAGAAAGAAGCCTGGACTCTGGTATGTGTAGAAAATCCAACTGCAAAGATAATTGCCACCCATGAGAGACAAGAAAACTGAAAACTAGGCAAGGAAAATGTGACCATATAGTACCCAAAGAAGGCAGTAACCACCAGGAAAGGAGTTATCTTCACAGGGCGAGCCTTCCTTGAGGCTAGGAAACCCTTACAGAAAAGCAGGGTCCTGGGGTCTGGAAGGATGGCTCGGCAATTATGAGTATGCACTGCTCTCCCAGAGGAGCTGAGTTGGGTTCTCAGCACCCATGTCCAAGGCTCATGACAGCCTGTTACTCCAGCTCCAGAGGACTGCATGCACACGCAGATACACACACACACACACACACACACACACTTGAAATGAAAATGAAATAGAAAACAGACAAGACACAAACGTGCTGACTCAGCTGCCCAGGAGACAAGCGGAAGGTCCTATGCACACAGCCCATTCCTGTCTAACCAGTTTGAACTCCAGCAGGATATCACTGACAGACCAGTCTTACCTGTATGGACTCCAGAAACACAATCTGTTGTTCTCAGCAAAAGAAGCTCAGAAAGTGAACTTAAGGGACCATAAAAACTGTCACACCCAACAAGGAAAAAATATTGACTAATTTTATAATGTTTTATTTTTATTCCCCTATTCCTTGTCTCATCTTCATATTTGTGTTATTATTTCATAATCGTCTTGGTCTATCTCTTATCTTGCTAGCTTGTGTTTTATGATTATTTTTTACTGCACTTATTCTGTTATTCCCTTTGACCCACATGCTTTCCCTTTCTTGTTCTTACTTCTTTTTTCCTTTCCCCACTCCTTCTTTTCATTTAATTTCCTTAGCTTTACTAACTTTTAAACTCCATTTATAATAAAAGGTATTCTGACTTCTTTCTCCCCTAACTTTATCAATTCTTTTCCTTGTTGTCCTAACAAACTACCTGTCCAGACAATGTAAGGACAGGAAGAGTTTCTTTGGCCCACAGCTTGAAGGTAGTGTCCTTTGCAGCAGGGACATTGGGTTGTCACGTGGGTGCTAGTTCATTGGAATGTTCTCCAAAATAAGCCACAAAAGATCTTAATGGAATAAAACTAGACATCAATAACAAGAGAAATGACTGAATCTAGACAAATGTCTGGAGATTGAAATACACACACACACACACACACGCACATTTTTTTATGGCTTTTCAAGACAGGGTTTCCCTGTGTGATAGCTTGCTGTCCTGAAACTAGCTGTTGTAGACCAAGCTGGCCTCGAACTCATAGAGATCCGCCTACCTCTGCCTCCTGAGTCCAGGGATTAAATGCCTGTGCCAATACCACCGGCATACAACATACTCTTTTTTAAAATGTGGGTTATATGTTTGTGTTTCTGTAAGTATGTATGCATATGGAGGGGGTGCATGTAAGTTTATGTAGCTCAGAGGTTAATGCTGATATCTTGGTATCTTCCTAAATCACTTTTCACCTTATATTTTGAGACAAGATCTCTCACTATATCTGGAGCTCCCTTAATTTGGCAAGGTTGAAGCCAATATGTTCCCAGGATACACCTGTCTCAGCCAGCACTCTGCATCCAACCCCTTCACACACATCTCACACACACACACACACACACACACACACACACACACACACACACACGCTGAGCACTAGAGTACAAAAGCATGCTGGCAATATAAACTTGAGTCTTTGCCCCTACGCAATATACATTTTACCAATTGGGCCATCCTCCTAGCCCCTGATCTTATATACCCTTGAGGAAATTAAGAAAGAAATTGAAAAACTCCTAAAAATCAAATTTTAAAAATGAAAACAAAACTAACTAGAACCCTTGGGATACAACAAAGATGATCCTAAAAAGGGCGTTAATAGCTATGCTTGCATAGATAAGTCAAATAAAACAATCCAGTGAGTGGGGCAGTGGTGGCGCATGCCTTTAATCTCAGTACTCAGGAGGCAGAGACAGGTACATCTCTGTGAGTTTAAGGCCAGCCTGGTCTACAGAATGAGTTTCAGGACAGGCTCCAAGGCTACAGAGAAACTCTGTCTTGAAAAACAAAGAAACAAAAACAAAAAACAACAAAACAACCCAATGATAAACCTCAAGTTTTTAGAAACACAAGAAGAAAAGAAAACTTCAAAATTAGTAGATGAGAAAAAATAATAAAGATCAGGACAGAAATTGATGATATGGAGACTAAAATAATGTAATTACAAACAATCATTGTAACAGGATTGACTCCTACCTGCTGTCCTCTGACCTCTACGGATGTGCCGTGGTACATATATTTAGGATGTAATTGATTTCTTCATCACATCCTCTGATCTCCATACATGTGCCATGGTATGGTAAGTGGAAAAAAAGCCAGATATTCTTTTTTAATAAATTCATTCTTGGACAATTTCATACATGTACAAAAATGCATTCTGATGACTCCCACCCCACTCTGTCTTATCTCCCCCCACATGCCGCTCCCCCACATCCGTGTTGTTTTGTGACCTTTGATTTTTTGACAAAGGCTGTCCGTGAGACAATGGAGTTTGATAGTTCAACTGAAGAAAATTCCCTCCAGAATTCATTGGTAGCCAATATTTTAGAATGATAGGGATAGGGCCCATGAGCCACTCTTCAATCCCTGGCTGAATGTTGCCACGCCCAGTCTTGTGTAGGTCCAGTGCAGGTCAAACATTCAACAGATGGTTAAACTATGAAACATTCATCCTGTGGATTATGACTTGACAATAAAACAGAACAAACTATTGACATATTCAACAACGAGAATGACCCTTCAGTATGAAACTCTGTCCTCTGTACATGGCGTGCCCTCATGAACTCACAACAGCTGCAGTTTTCTACAGGAAATCAAGCCAGTCAGCATTCCAGTATGGATGGAGAAGCCCCCCCCCCCCCCCCCCAGAGGTTTCATCCCTGTGGTGCCTGTGGCACTATTAGCACCTGGTGGCTGCTGGGATAGAAGGAGTCACTTTTCTTCTGGGAGGCTGCTCCTGCTTCACGGGGCTATTTCACATCCAGGCTCAGGCCAGCTGCATTGCAGAAGAAAAAGGAAGAAGGGGAGGAAGCTGTTGTGAGGTGAGAGGGGAGTATCAAGGGGCTTCAGGGAGTGAGACAGGGAGTTCAGATTGGATATGATCAAGATATATTCTCAAAGAATGAAAAATATTACTAAGAAATCCTCCAAAGAATTGCGCTAGTGAAATAAAAGCGAACCTCCATTTACGTACTGGTTCTGAAATGACAGAACGGAACAAATGGAGAAGAGCAGGTGTGTGAGAGGAGAGATGAGGAAGGACAGAGGCGTGGCACCATGAGAGTCACCAAAAACGGTTCTGCAGGTTAAAGTGCTTGCTGTCAAGGCTGGTGACCCGAGTTCAACCCCTGGAATCCACACGGTGGAAGGGGAGAACCAACCTCTGTAAGTTGTTCTCTGACATTCACATTGTATCGTGGAAAACGCATGCGTGTGCACGTGTATGTGCATGCATGTGCATGCACGCGCGCGCACGAAAGCCGCCATGAGGCATTCTCGTGTGCTCTGCACCTAGACATATACAATAGCTTTTCCACCCGTTGCTGTTGGGAACTGATGGGTCAGAGTCTGTATTTTTCCTATCCCTGGACATGAGTCTACATGATCATCATGTAATAATGAGAATCCTAAATGGATGAGATTAGTCATGCAATTAATACACACGCATGCCCGCGCGCACTCACGCACGCGCACACACACACACAGGTTTATCGAGACAGGGTCTCTCTGTGTAGTCCTGGTTGTTCTGGAACACACACTATAGACCAGGCTGGCCTTAAACCCACAGAGATCAGCCTGGCTTTGTCTCCCGAGTGCTGAGATTAAAGGCAAACACCATCACCTGGCTAAACATTTGTTTTTTGGAAACAGAAAAAAAAATATAACAAAATTATTTCCACTCTGAATTTATTGTTAACAGCATTTGGTTCAATTTGCAGAATTTCTTTGGCCCATTTGCATCTTAGCCCAGGACCTAATCCTCTCTCTTGGCAGACGGTAAGCCCTTCTTGCCAGTACCAATCCAATGGCTGTGGACGTGGCTGCCAATATCACCTTGGCTACCTACAGGGACACTCCCTGTCCCTGCCTGGAGGGTGGGGCGTACTCTATTCCCATCAGGCTGAAATGCTGATTAATATAAGATGAGAAGCCAAGGACAGCGAAGTAAGAGGCTTCCTAAAGGAGGAGCACTGCCCAGCAGGGCCCAGCATCAGCATCAGGCCCCTGCCAACGCCACTGGAGATGTTGGCCCCATTTCTCTCCTAAATGGAACTTCAGATAAGTGTCCCAACTGCTGGGTCAAAAGGCAGCCATTGTTTCTTCCTTCCCAGCCCACACTGCTATTCCAGACCACACGGCACCCAGCTCTTTGCCACCTTAGGGGCATCTACGAAGAAACTCATGGGGGGATATAGAAGTAACAAGACAACTTGGTGGAGTCAGTTCTTTTAGGAACTGAATTTAGGTTGTAAATGTCAGTGGCCATCCAGTCTGTTTATTTAGAAAGATCTTGCCATGTAGCCCAGGCTGGTCTGGCGGAGCCGGTGATCAGCCTCAACCTCCCTAGTGCCTGTTAGCTACCTTTGTAGCCTGACATAGAAAAAGAAATTCCACATAATTTCTTTCATGTGCATATTCTAAAAAGCACTGATTTAATAGAGATAGAAGATGGACTCATGGCTACTAGAGGCTGGGGGGAGGAGAGAGTGTGAATACAGAGAGACTAGTTCCACATGTAAAGCCGCAGCTAGATGTAAGGAGAAAGCTCTCAAGCTTTCTATTGTAAGGAAGGGTGCTTAGAATTGACAATGTTCAACGACGCATTTCAAAATACCTAGAATTGGGAATGTTCTCACCATTACAGAAACTATGGATGGTGGGTAAGACAAATATCCTGATTTCATCATTACACCATACATAAACATTATCTTGTTTGTTTTATAATGAGAGACAGAAAGAGGGGGGATCTGGAGGAGAGGAGAGGTGGGAGGAATTGGAAGAAATAGGGAAATGAGAAGCCATAATCAGGATATATTATATGAAAAAAATCTATTTTCAATAAAAAAACATAATTGTACATAAGTATAACTTAAAAATAAAAAAATTAAATAGCATTTAAAACCTGGATCTTTTACCTGCTTTTCCATTAATCTTCCTTAGCCTATGTTTATCAGGACTCTAGACACTGTATGTTTATGTGAGTATATGTGCATAGGGTATGTGGGTGAGTATGTCTGTTTATGTGTTCATGTGTGTTTATGTGTGCTTGTGTGTGTATGTGGGTGTAAGATATATGTATGTGTTTATGTATGGTTTTTGTATACGTATGTGTATTTAATATGCATGGGTGGTATATGTGTGTATGTATGTTTAAAAGTGTGGTGTGTGGGTATATGTACGATTATGTACATATGTGTGGTATGTGGGTGTTTATGTGTGCATGTTTCTGGTATGTATTTATGTGTGAATGTGTGTGTCTGTTTATGTGTGCGGTATGTGGGTGTGAGGGTGCGTTTATGTGTGCATGTGAATGGTATGTGTATGTCTATGTCTGTGGTGTGTGTTTATGCGTGCATGTGAGTGGTATGTGTATGTCTATGTCTGTGGTGTGTGTTTATGCGTGCATGTGAATGGTATGTGTAGGTCTATGTCTGTGGTGTGTGTTTATGCGTGCATGTGAGTGGTATGTGGGTATGAGTGGCTATTTATGTGTGTATATGTGTGCACATATATGCACTTTGCATCCAATTTTAAGGAGCACTGCTGACCAGCAAGGCTGTCCTGTTAATAAATGTATCATACAGGACACATCAGCTGAAAAGCAGATTCAAGCCATGTGCCACAAATTTCCTGGTTGTTTCATCAGCTTTTCACTAGGCCTAAAATTTCTGTTTACTTTCTTTAGAAAACACGGTCAGCTGATGGGATATAAAGCAAGGCTTCCTTCGTTACCAGTAAGCACTCGGCTTAGGAGGAGCCGAGCTGGTGTCTCTCTGGAGCCAGTTGCTATTCCAGATCCTGAGCTTCTCTGTGGCCAAGTTTCCTTCACACAGATGTTTTCACACAAGGAAATACTTTTTTCCTTTTTCCCCTTTTTTCCCCTTTCCTGAAGGGAACATATTTTTTCTTTTCACTCTCGTTAATTTTTATGATTGGTAAAATATTTTCATTATATTAGGCAAAAAGAATCTGAACTAAGGATAGAATCCAAACTATTTGGAATATTTTCCTGGCCAGAAAAGACACTACAACCAACCCAGAGAGAAGTTTCTGGTCGCAGGAATATCCAACAGAACGCTGGCCTGCTAGGAAGGCTGAGAAGCCAGGCCCGCCGTTCTGACTCTTCCCTGACAGCCAGGAAGCCGACCACAGTTTATTTGTTGAATGTGCTCAAAGAGGAGCATTGTAACCATGGCATCTGGTTTAGCGGAGTGTTTCTTAGGTCAGGCTGCTGCGGAGCCAATATTTATCATTTTAGAAATTTCCATGAGTCACAAATGAAACCTGCAGCCGCAGCACCTTTTACGGGCCTTTCTTTCCTAGAGTCGTTTAAAATGGAAAGGAAGAAATGGCGAGCCTAGAATTCAGCACTCGGCCTCTGTGGGCGCACATGCGCAAACTCTCCTGCCTGGAGGATTTACCTCGCAACATTCAAAGACTGGGTGCCGCCTGCCAGGAGTACCTTCCTGCCTGCAGTCTGAAGCTTCTGAGCTGGCCTGGGCAAGGAAGTAAACTTCAGAGGTTGGCAGGGAGGAAGTGACTCACTGGCTCAAGGAGCAGGCGGGACAGTTTCCCACAGGATCCAGAACAAAATGATCAACTCCAGCACAGAAAATCTCAGGAGGGGCTCATCTCTGAGAGGCGGGGCCCAAATAGATAACCAGGCACCTCCTCCCCAGTGATTTAAAGCATGATAAATGGAGTCATCCTGATGGCAGGATGTGGCGTGTGGTGAACACGTGTGAGGCTAACGCTGTTCAGCCCTCAGTAGATGCTGAGGGAACCCCAGAGTATGCAGTATGGCAAGTGATTGGTTTTGTCAATACGACTCAGTTGGTAGAAAGCTTGCATAGCCTGCGGGACACCAGGGATTCAATTCTCAGCATTGTGCACACTGGCCTGCAATTCCAGTACTCAGCAGGTGGAGGCAGAGGGCCCTGAATTTCAAGATCAAGGTCACCCTCAGCTACGGAGCGAGTCCAGGGCAAGTTAGGCTACTGATGACATTATCTCAAAAGCAAAACAAAACAATCAAATAATAGTCACTATGCCTAGTGCCCAAATCTTGGGGTTTATAAACAAAACCCCAAGGGCCTGTCTTCCCATGGCTAGTATAAAATACAAATTACCAATACCAGGTGAAACTCTCAATAATTTTTAAAAATATTTAGTTAACTATTTTAGTGCTGGGATGATGTGGGATGTCCTTCTGTATATGTGTTGCTTTATTGGTTGATGAATAAAACTGTTTTGGCCTATGGCAGCACAGAATAAAGCCAGGTGGGAAACCAAACAGAGATATATAGAAACAATAGGCAGAGTCAAGGAGGTGCCAGGTAGCAGCGGAAGGAAATAGATGCTGGAACCATACCCGGTAAGACACAGCCTCATGGCAATACACAGATTAATAGAAATGGGTTAATTCAAGATGTAAGAGCTAGCTGGAAATATGCCTGAGTCATTGGCTGAACTGTGTTGTAATTAATACAGTTTCGGTGTGCTTTTTTGGGGTCATGGTGACTGGGAAACAAAAAAACAGTCTCCGTTTTACACCGGGGACTGAACCCAGGGTCTGTCTCACATAAGCTAAACATGAACTCTTCTACTGAGTTCCACCCCATTCTCAGTCAACCTTCTACAGCAGCAGTTCTCAACCTGTGGGTCACAATCTTGGGGGTCACCTAAGACCATCAGGAAACACAGATATTTACACTATTATTCATAACAGTAGCAAAATTCCAGTTATGAAGTAGCAACAAAATAATCTTAAGGCTAGGGTCGCCACAACATGAGGAACTGCATTAAAGGGTCACAACGTTCTGAAGGCTGAGAGGCACTCTTCTATAGAGGGCCAGCATTCCATCCTACACCTAAAGAAGTTGCTTACTGGGCTGGAGAGATGGCTCAGCGGTTAAGAGCATTGCCTGCTCTTCCAAAGGTCCTGAGTTCAATTCCCAGCAACCACATGGTGGCTCACAACCATCTGTAATGACGTCTGGTGCCCTCTTGTGGCCTGCAGACATACTCACAGACAGAATATTGTATGCATAATGAATACATTAAAAAACAAAGAAGTTGCTTACTATCGTTAACACCTTCAGTTTCTCCAGCAGAGGACGAGGGGGGTTAGAGAGCTGCTCCCACAGACGCCATCATGGCCAAGCTAGTGGGGTGGAGCCAAGACCAAAAACCTGTGACATCCAGACTCACAGGATGGGGGTCTGGACATAAAATACTGGAGTTCTTGTGATTAAAGCAAATCCTTAGCAGTAAGAGACATTCAAATCTCATACGTAGCCCCTACCCCTACCCTCTGCTTTTGGTAGAGGTTTCTTTGACCATACCATGCTTCCTCATTGAGAAGGCCTGAGTTTCCTTGACTGAGTCATTATTTGGTATCACTCCTTCCATGCCTAGATGGGAAATCAGGAAGTAAACTAGAGTGGTTCTTATCTAAAGAAAAACACACACGCACGCTTACACACACACACACATACACACACACACACACACCACAGAACGCACATCAGCAAGCCCCGTTCATTTCTACCTTCGTGTACCTTAGCCCATGAGGTCTAACTTCTTGATAGGAGTTCATTTGCGCTCTCTTCCTCCAAACTTCCTCCTCTCAGTGAACCCTGCAGCTGTCTCTTTCCCAGACACATTGGCCAACAGAAAGAAGAAGCCACATGGGTGACCTCTATGGTTTCCCTCGGCGGATGGCTTGCTGTCCTGGTGACATTTCCCGGATGTTATCTGCCCCACTGGTTAGGATCTGGAAAAGCCCCAAGGGAGCTCAGTCTCTCCTGTCTTTGATCTGCCGCTGCCTGCAGACTCCTTGTGGCAGGCCTCAGGACTTACTCATCTTTGTGTTTCTGGCTAATACACTATGTGGGAGCCCAGGGAACATCTTCCAGGTCCAAGTCAGAAAGTTTCAAAGGGATATGCCATTGGGAATGGAAACAAAATCCTTGTTTTGCCTCCAAACCCAAGCTTTTTCGTTTTAGCACTTGGCTTCTCTCTGTCATGGGGAAACATTTAGTAATAACAGGCACTAGGAAGACAAAAACAGCCTTTACAAAAATTAGTTCTTCTACACTGACGTGGCTAGTATGTTAAGAGACCGAACACAAGAAATCCTTGTTTTTGTAGGTCAAAAATAGTTTTGTTTTTAATTTTGCTTTTTTTTTTTTTTTTTTTTTTTTGAGACAGGATGTTGCTACCAGGCTGGCCTGAAGCTTGCAATCTTCCTGTCTTAGTCTTCTGAGGGCTGGGATAACAAGCACACACTACCACAGCCCATCCCAAAGACAGCTGAATACTGTAAGAGAAAGCTGCTTAGTCCAACACAACAGAAAATAATGTGTGCCGATAACATGTGCATGACTTCTCTTCCATGCGGATCATAGACTCGCTCTGTAGAACAGGCTGGCCTGACAGGGTGTGGTGGCACACATATTTAATCCCAGCCCGACACTCAGGAGACAGAGACAGGCGATTTCTTTGAGTCCGAGGCCAGCCAGCTAGTCTGCAGAGCTACACACAGAGAAACCCTGACTTCAAAACAAAAGAACAGGCTGGCCTGGAACTCTCAGCTCCACCTGTCTCTGCCCGAGAGCTGGGATTAAAGGTGTGTGCCACCACTGCCTGGCGGCAGTTATGCTTTTATGTGTTAAAATTTCCTACAGAAATTCTATTCCCTCATTCCTATCCCTGACTTTATAATTTGTGATTGTACTCAACCCTTGACCTCTTCCTTATTTTGGAAAGTTTATCCTGATACCAAATACTTAATTTCTTTATTTGTCCCTTTATGAACCTTTTCTGGCTCATCTCTCTTCAGAAAGGCAACCACTGGGTCAGAACTATAGAATAAAGACAGACAGCATGCTTCAGAAAAACCAGGAAGATAACAAGAATGCATGTTTCCCCGCACCTAAGCTACACTGCTGCATGAGCGAGTGGAAATTCCAGTCCTGTGGGTATTCTGGAGACCAACTGTGCATTGTAGATGCTCCAGAAAGGTCGGAAAGCTTTCCTGGGTGGTGGTGGCGCATACCTTAATCCCAGCACTAGGAGACAGAGGCAGGCAAATCTCTGTGAGTTCAAGGCCAGCCTGGTCTACAGAGTGAATTCTACAGCCAAGACTACACAGAAAAACTCTGTCTTGAAAAATAAAAATAATAATAGTAGTAGTAATAACAGTCTGAAGCTTTGCCTTATCTTCTGTTTTGTTTTTTCTTTTCATTCACTTTATTTTTATTCATGTAGCCTAGGTTGCCTCAGACTCACGTAGCTAAGGATGGCCTTGAACTTCTGATCCTCCTGTCTCTACCTCCCTAGTACTAAGGTTACAGTTTGCCATACCATGTCCTGTTTATGTGCAGCTGGGGATCAAACCCAGGACTTCTAGGCAGGCATTCTACCAACTGAGCTATGTTCCCAGCCCCGGGAAATTTTTTAAATTGGTAAGTAGGACAATGTGACATCGCTAATTTTGGTGGATCTAGGTCTAGGAATTGTGCGGTTGTTCGTATATGCTTACATGGAGCTTCCTTTCCAGAACACCTCCCATAAGCTTTCCTGGGATACCTAGGTTAAGCATTTGGGCTTCAGGGCAGTGGACACATGGGCTCCTGGAGACTGTAAGCAAGCTTTGAGAGCTGGTACAAGAATTAATCTTTCTAGACTGAGGAGGAGTTTAATAACTCCCCCCCCCCCCAAAAAAAAACACAGTAGTGGCAGTCCCTTCTATTCTATTCCCTGTTGCTTGCATTTCGATGGCCCTACAAAGAAGGGTGATTAGAAAACAGGGGGGTGTTTAGCCATCAAGGAGGTGGGGACTTGAGAACAAACCATCAATACTCACACGCACATCTACGCACATCTACCCCAGTGGGTTTCAGGAAGCATTTTCCTCTGGCACTTAATGAAATGCACAGATTTTCCATGAAGGAGATAGGGTTCCCAGATGTGTGCACCGATACCAGGTTCAGCACAGCTGTCTTGGTCAATGAAATAAGAAATGGTTCATATTCACGTGCATTTACCCATAAAATGTGATGAAGCTCAGGAGTCACCAAACAAGACTTGTGTGTTGGTAACTCGTGTCCCTGCTCATACATTCAGAATTTATAGACAGTCGATATGAGAAAAAAATAACAGCTGAGTGATCAAATCAACTTACAGACAAGCAACACTCCACACAGAAATCCCTGGACGAAGAGGGGTTAAGAACAATGGTTGCACCATTTTCCACACCATTTTCTCCTGGTTTACCTCCAGTAGCACACTGTTTACTAAAAACACACACATCTGTTGAGTGCTTAACATCTGAAGAGTAACTTTTACTGTCCCATGAGGACCAAGAGATGCCAGAGCCTTAGGACTGCCCATCATTAGGACAGGCAATTCAGTCTTCCTATCTAACATCTATCTGTCTGTCTTTATGTCTACCATCTATCCATGCTCAATAAACAGCACCCATAATGTATATTCTACAACTTCCTTCTCTCTGTTTTCCCAGAAAATACTTTGTCATGTTAAGAAAATGCCAGGCAAGTTTGGTCAACTTGTGAGCAATCATGTTGCCCGATGATTGGAGTTTTGGGCTTTTAAGGACTACCTTGTCGCCTAACCTTCTCTGCAGAGCCACACAGCATCTATCCGTGGCAGTCACATCTACTTGTCTCCCATGTCCATTTCTCCTTTGTGCCTTAGCAAAGAAACCTGATTCTAAGCTGAGCACACTGCTGGGGGACGGTGACACATCTCACTGACACAAGCAAAAATTCCGGGACATTTCTTTAAAAAGAAAGAGGTGGCTTTTCCACATTATTTTCTTCCTTCTTTCCACCAATGGTGTGGAAGTGATAGCCAGCACCCTAGCCATCTTTAGAACATTTTAGACTCTGGGAAAGGTATCTACATACTCAGAAAAACAAATTAATATATCAAATTGATACTGGTTGTCTCTGTACTTCTTTGACACGTGAAGTAAGTTTCACATATCAAAATTCAATAGTGGCTTAAACACCTATTTTTTTCACATGCTAGGAATTGAACCCAGGGTCTCATGAAAGTTAAGTACGTATCCTACCACTAAGCCACATCATTAACCTTGGAAGCCTTTGCAATATAGAACATTTTTAAAAAAGATACATGCCATATACACCCATGCATTCATTCACTACTGTATATTGAGGATCTGTCCAAGTTGTTATCTTATTATGAAAAAGAAAACCACTAATGGTACAATTACTTCTATATACACTTTGTAGAGTTTGGACTTAGTCTAGTCATAAACCAAATATCAGACTCCCTCATTTGGCCCTTTCTGCAATGCGTACTAACTTATGTATGCAAGGGACAGTCAAAGGCTGCTCACTGCACACTGTTGGTGATGACTATACACCAGGAACCATCTGGATGACTATCACTGGGGACAGGTTCAATAAATGGTCAGTCATGTTTATAGCAGTTGCAGGGAATGGTAAGAAAAGGTCACTTGACAATCATTAGTTGCATAAAGTGATAGAACATCCAGAATAAAACCCTCACTCAGACCACCAATGTAAAGGAAATATACACAGGGCATTTCCACATAAAGCAGAGACTATATCCACACTAGTGGATACTCAGAAGGCACTGAGAATAAAGGAGAACAGGCATCCACGGTACCTTTTATTGTAGTTTGACTCTTCCCTAGTGAGCCCATACATCTTACCCATATGGCTAGTGTTACTTTCAAAGACTCTAGTTATAGATAAACAGGGAATAGAGGAGAGATGACTAGTTTTCTATCTTAGGTTCTGATAGGGTTATGACCTCTGGCAAAGAGTTTCCCCAGACCATTAATCCACAGCTCTCGGGTCTCATTAAGGTAGAACTTATTTTTCTCTGTTACTCACGTTGGTGGTGTCAAATGAGTTCACTTATATGTTCACAGATTCAGTACCCAAACCACTTTCAAAGTGAGGCAAATGGAATACACCTGTCTCCTATCCAGGGAGACTTATATGTTGTGGTCTGAGTGCCTATGATATACTGATAGACCATAAGCTGGATGGTTTAAGAAAAGAAACTTCCCATGATTCTGTAGGCTTGGGAAGTCCAAGATCAAGGGACCAGTAAATTTAGTATTTGCTGAGGAAATTTCTTAGATTGCTATCTTCTCCATTTGTGCCAGCTCAGACTTCACATGACCCGTTATCCTCCAAAGACCCACCTCCAAATATCATTACATCACATTGGGAATTAGCTTTCAATGTCAATATAACATTCTATTAAAACTTGATCCTTCTGAGGGTAAGGAGGAATAAAAATATCTAGAAATGTGGGGGGGGGGTTAAAGTTCAGTGAGAATTCACTGGAGCCTGCAGTGAACAGATACATTAATTTGTCTGGTAAATTCTAAACCGTCTTCAGATTCTGGCTTACTCAGGAAAACATTTATTAAGCATGTAGCATGTTGAGGAGTAGGGCCACTTCATGTAGAACACACCCCGAAATTCAGCTTTCCTTTTGGGACTCCCAGTCCATTCTGGAAGTAGTGGTAAAAGTATTTTTTTTTTTTTTTTTTTTTTTGGTTTTTCGAGACAGGGTTTCTCTGTGGCTTTGGAGCCT
>NW_004949101.1:4748027-4761999 GCF_000317375.1 Microtus ochrogaster | reverse complement strand
TTTGGAGCCTGTCCTGGAACTAGCTTTGTAGACCAGGCTGGTCTTGAACTCACAGAGATCTGCCTGCCTCTGCCTCCCGAGTGCTGGGATTAAAGGCGTGCGCCACCATCGCCCGGCTCGGTAAAAGTATTTAAAAACAAAAACAAAACAGTTCAAAGCCACAAAACACTAGTGAAAGCCAGGAAAGGTGTCCCCCAAGGAGCAGTTGCATCATGGCCTCTTTGGTAGCAACATCTCATGATGGCATCAGAGACCCTAAATTCTAAAATCTGCCATTTAAACAGTTTCCCGGGTGACTTAGGTGCTTATCAAGGCTAGATCAAGAATGAAGTCTAAGATTATGGGATGGCAGCACACACATTCCCTGCGAGGCTGTCAGAGAAATTTCCAGGCTGGCAGGTGATAGGAACACCGGAGGCTCAATTATTTGGCAGACCCACAAGAAGAGGGAGTGAGCCTAACAGAGGCAGAGGGGACAGAGAGGACTTGCTTAGGATTCTGGAAGAAGAGGTAGAAATTCTTAAGTAAGTTAAGGATTCCATTCTTGTGTTTGGACATAACTAGTAGCACTGTGGAGGGTGTACCACAAATGAGAGGTGGGAATTGCAGACACCAGTCCTTAAACGAGAGGATCTAATTCTGCACTGGAGAGGAAGCCTAATTTGGGGGGAGGGGGGCAGAGCCCTGGGTAGAAAAAACAAAAACCAAGCAAAAGGGTTCCAGTGTGGCTGGATGTGGGCTCTTTCTCACGAGTGTGGTCCCCAACTAGTAACACCAAAGAATTGTTTAAAATGCAAATTCTTAGGTTACATTCTAGATGCCCCAGCCAGAACTCAGAAATCTTCTGAACAAGCTCTTCAGTGACCCTGACGCCACTGCTGGAGCCTGCTAAACACCCTGTGGCGAAGCTGTAAAGGCTTAGAATTGCCAGTTTGTCTTTTGTTTTCAGGGGAAAAAAAAAAGAAAAAAAAAACCCTACTGGGAACCGCGTTTCTGCTACGTAGGCAGAACAAAATTATAGCGCCCAGAAAATAGACACAAAGAAACACAACGACTATCTTGTCCAAAAGCCTCCTATGTAGAGAATGAAAAGTTTTTGTAGAGATCGTGATTGTCGCTTAAATTAAGTCCAAAAGTTAGGTAATCATCCAACGTCTTACGGGTTCCTTTTATTCGCCACAAAAAAAAAAAACAACGCTAGGATTCCTGGTGGCCCCGGGTCAGTTGTGTTTCCGTGCAACCACCCTTTGGGAAAACACGATTCCCCAATAAGAAGCCCCCAAGCGCAGAGGAGGGGCCGGGGGCTGTGGCGTCCCCCCCTCCACGCACCCCTGCGGGTCATTGAGCCTCCTTCTTGCCCGCTCCGAAGATAAACAAATCACTCCAGTTTTCCAGCCCTGAAATTAGCGCTGACTCACACAGGACTTTGAACAGCCACTGTCGCCTCAGGAAGGAGGAAAAATGTGCAGATTTTTCCTCTCACGCGACGGCCGACGTGCCGGGCTGACCAATCAGCACAGGACGGTGGGAACAGCACCAAAGTAGGTAAAAAAATTCGAGATGCGGCCCCGAGCGCCGAGCAGTGAAGTCCAGTCCCCCCACCCCCTGGGCAAGCCCTGCACCCGCCCGCCGGCGCTCGCCCCTCCTACCGGCTCTCGCCCCGCCCACCCCGCGCTCCGGTCCCGCCCCAGGCGGCGCGCACACCTGGCCAGGTGGCGACTTCCATGTATGGGCAACAGCCGCGGGGTGGGCGGGGCATCTATTGGCCCCGCCTCTAGGGCAGGGCCACCCTCCCGGGAGCGTTCTTTGCCCGCCCTTCGCAGGGGAGCAGCGGGCGCTCCTTAGGACGGGGAGGAGGGGGGATCCACGCGCTCCCCTCACTCTAGCTCCTGAGCGAGGTTTCCGTCAGTCTTCGGACCGTTGGGCCTCCTGGGTGGGGCCTGGCCGGGGGCGGGGCTTACTGTTGCATAGCAACGGGGGGCGGAGCGCTGCGCGCGCAGCCGCAGTCTCGCTGGAACCCGTGCCGTCCGCCCCTTAAGAGGCTCGAGCTGTCGCGTCTGCCTCGCGCTCGCTCTCCGGGTCTTGCTACCGTGCGGAGGACGCTTTTCATACTTTGCCGCCAGGCTCCTCGTTTCGAAGTCCGCCGCGGCGAACATGGTGAGTGACCCTCAGCTCGGGCGTCCACCAAGGGAGGGACTGTGTCCCGCGGCTCCAAGGCAGTTCCCGGGCCGCCGCCCGGGATCGTCTTCGGCCCGGCCTCGCTGCCTTCGATCCAGAGGTCTGCAGGTCCCCGGGGTGGGCCGCGGAACCCGGGGACCGTCCGTGTGGGCGCGGTTTCCCCCAAGGCCAGCTCAGTGACCCGTGGGCCTTTTCAGCCTTTTCTACCGAGAAGAAAAAGGATTTTATTGAACACCCTAGAGGGCGGGGTGATTGCTAGCTAGCGTGATTAAGAACAGGGTGGCCTTGCCGTGGCTTTGTTTGTCGTATCTGGCAATCAGCTTCAGTGGCACTCTCGTTGGGCTTGTCAAGCTTGGCAGTGTCTCTTTTAACCCTTCCCTGCCGGGTTGTCCATCCATAGCTAGAAATTTGCCTTTCCCTGAGAACATGGCTTTACCACAAACTTTGGGTGCGAGGGGTGAACATGATGTTGCTTTCCTGGTGCAAATATAAAAGCTCTCAGGAGGTCCGTTTAATAACTCCAGTCCGTTAACAAGAGAAACATTCTTTGTGCTGAGATGGTGGAGATGTTGAGTAATTTACAAACTTCTCTGTCTCTAAACTGTTACTCAAATCTGCTGTACAACAGTATCCCAACTGGGCGTTCAGGTAGAACATTTTGTCACTGTAGTCGGCATACACTGTTACCATTTTTGGTCAATGATTTGCTGGCAAGGCCTTGCCACACTGCTAGAAATACTATCCTGTTGCTGCATCTGTGCGCTTGGAAGCAGTTGGTACCCACTTATCTGTCTACACTGTTTTCACTAAATAACAACTTTGATTTTCCTTAGGATAGAGCAACTGGCTTGCAGGTGCCTATAGCTCATTGGATTAAATGGATAGTTTTCTTGATAACTGACCCTGCTTAATAGTGTTTTGATACTAAATCCTGTTCTTCTTTGGGTTTAATGCTATATCAGCTACAAATAGATCAGACCCTGAAGTCTTTTGAACCTCTTCAATAGTTGAAATGTATCTGTAGATAACTGGTTTATTAAAGACTTATTCTTAGGGCTTTGAGTTCTGATCAGTTTGAACACTCAGTGTAAGGAAGTGCTGTTTAGCTGACTGGTGTCTGATGTAACAACGCCTTTTCTTTTAGTTGAGAACACAAACTTGATATTTAAAACAGGGCTAAACATTTTAAATGTCTTAATGCTTGGTTTTAAAGCTTAACTTTCCTGTGTACGTTCAAACAAAATGAAAGAAGAATCTGTTGTATTTCCTGGTACATGGGGGGAGAGAGAGAAACCAAAGGTGGGTTCATTCTTACATCCAAGTCCTAATCTATTTGTTATGGTCTGAGGACGTGGGTGCAGGAATGCCACTGCCGGCATGGCACCTTGTGAGTCCCTCCTCCTTTCACTGTGAACTCTGGGTACTGAACTGAGGTAAGGTTGTCAGACTTGCCTGGCAAGTGCCTTTACTGCTGAGCCTTTTCACCAGTTCTGGGTGTGTTTTCAGCATGAAGGTTTCAGAACACAGACTCTTACTATGTTTGATTTTATAAGCGTGGAGCATCTCCATTCAGTTCAGCCATTAGAGAGTATTAGAGAGTGTTTCTCCTTAATCATCCCAGATTCTAGCACTCTCTATACTTGAAACCTTTTAGATTTGTTGGTGAGCTGCTTGGTGTCCTTTTCTGAGGCAAGATCTCACTCTGTGATCCAGAATGACACAGAACTCACTGTGAAACCCAGGCTGGACTTGAACTTAAGGCAAGCCTGCCTTAGCCTCCAGGTGCTAGACTTACAGGTGTTAGGGTCTTGTTATAGCCCAGGGTGGCCTAGCATTCTGTTCTCTTAGGCTCCAGAGTGCTGGGATTATAGGTGTCAGCTAATATGCTTAGCTTTTCCCCCTTTTCTTTGTTTTTTCGAGACAGGGTTTCTCTTGTGTAACAATCCTGGCTTTCCTGAAATTAGCTGTGTAGAACAGGCTGGCCTTGAACTCAAAAGACATTGGCCTGCCTCTGCCTCCCCAGTGCTGGGATTAAAGACGTGTACTATCATTGCCTGCCTCCCCCATTTCCTTTTTTGGGGGATGGTAGTGGGGAGATCAAATTTTAACTGCTTATAGGTTTGTTTAATTTAGAAGAATTGCTTCCTGGTACTCACTAAGTCTTTTAGAAGTGGTTGGAATAAAGCAAGTTGAAATTAGAAAAATGAGATGTCGTGTTTTCAAATGTCTCATTACAAAATATCACCATAACTGTCTCTATAAAATCCCCTCCCACTGGGGGAAAATGTACCCTCTGTTTGCACATGTCCAATAAAATTTCTGTGTGTGTACTGGGTGTGTCAGCTTCCTCATATGTGCAAAGATTATTTGCCAGCTCACCATTAAATTCCTGACTTTATTTGCTCAGTTCTATTGGGTACAGCTTGACACATCACATGTAGATTTGGCTAGCCTTTTCTTTTACCAAGGAATGCATTTGCAGCATAGTTTTGTGGCTCTCTGGAAAGTAGGGTGTAGTCTTGCCTTGAAATACAGTCAAAGAATATGTGATAATGTAACTCTTATCTTTACACAGACAGAATTCTTCTCCAACAAACTGAGCTAATTGGCTTGGACTAAATTACCAGTTTATTCTGCACCTGGTACTTAGGAAAAACATTATTAACAATTCAGCCCCTTGATTTTTCAAGACAGGATTTTTCTGTGTGGTGCTGGCTGTCCTGGAAGTCACTCTAGACCAGGTTGTCCTCAAACTTAGATCCATCTGCCTCTGCTTCTCCAGTGCTGGATGGAGTTAAAGGCGTGCACCACCACACTTGACCGTTTATATGCCCATTTAACATGAAAATCAGGCTGTAAGGGATCAATTACCTCCCAAAAATCACTTTTTCTTATTTTACACCCATCTTTAAAATGGAAGCATTTTAATCAGTGCAGAATAAAGTTCCCTTTTATCAAAAGAAAAATCATGATGATGAGGTCATATTTTAGGTATTTGTTATTACTGCAGCTTCCTAGTTACTCTCTTCCTCCCTACTGGGTACCAGTCCTGTGTCAGATCTTATACTGGCCCATTAGGAAGTGATTATATTCAGGATGTTATAAACTCAAAGAACATTCATGATAGAGAAACTTCTTCAATAGAAGAAATGTGAACCTGGGCAGGTAACCCAGGGAGTCTTGAGAAAGGATATGAACAGATCTTGTTAAAGAATATATAATAGGTCTTTCCTTTCTTTTTTTCTTTTCTAATAATTGAGATGATCTTACTGTAACCCAAGCTGGCCTCAAAACTATAGAGATAGGGTGTGTCTTAAGTGCAAGGTTCAGGTCCATTTCACCACAGTTACGTGAAGTTGATAGATTTCATTCTTTGACATTTTTATGCCTTTTTAAAAAAATAAATTTACTTATGTGTATGTATGCTTTACCTACATGTCTGTGTGCCATGTGGGTGCAGTACACATGGAAGTCAGAAGAGGGCGTTAGATCCTTTGGAACTGGAGTTAACATGGATGTGAGTTGCCATGTGGGAACTGACCCTAGGTTTTCTGAGGAGCAATCAGTTCCCTTAATTGCTGAGCCAACTCCAGCTCCTTCACTTTTCATGCTTTTACATCCTTAATTCATGTTACATCAGTGTGTTAAATTTTATATATGTTATGCTGTGCCTTGCCTAGTCCCTTTCAACCTTTTTTTTTTAATTTTTGTGTTCTTCTGGGGAAGATGTTGGTTTTTATTACATTTACTTAATTTATTGAGTTGTTTATATATGTTTGCCTTGGTCTACATGTAGAACTTAGAGAACAACTTGCTGGAGTTGATCCTCTACAATGTAGGTCCTGGGCATTGAACTCAGGTCATCAGGCCTATGGGCAAATGCCTTTACTTTGAGCCATCTCACCAGCCCAGGGTGTTGGATTGAACTACTGGGTCTTATTCCACTATAAAACTGCACAGGTTTATTCATCCCTTTATTAGTAGACATTTGGACATTTCTCCAGTTGACTTATCTATTTAAACTTTTTACAATAGTTGGTTTCCATATAAAATTATTATATATTACTTGTCTAGTCCCTGTGTGTCCTCTTGGTATAAACACAGAGACCCTTGGATGGAGAGCATGCATGTGTATTTTCTCCTCCTCTTGGTATGTTTTACTTTGTATCTCATTATCTATATAGCCTTTTGATGGCTTGAATAAGAAATATCCTTCACAATCTCATGTTTGTATACCAGATCCCCAGTTGGTGGAATCCTTTCTGTTTCTTTTACCTAATTTGAGCCTTAAGTCCTTTGCCTGGCTGATGTGTAGAAAATGGTTTCTACGTTTCATTATTAGTACTGTTTCTGTATATATTGTACTTTTTTTTTTTAATTGATGCTAGAAATGAGCCCCAAAGCCTCACATAATGCTAGGCAAGCAAGGTATCACCATGCTTCACATCAGCTTACATGTAATGTTTATATATAAGACGTGTATCTGTGAACCTGACTTCATCTGAGCTGAAATCAAGCACTGACCAAAAAAACCCAACAACAACCAAAAACAAACCAAACAAAAACCCCAAGACCACTCTTGTCAGTGCTGGGTCCTCATACCGTGGACTGGTATTTCTCCACATGTGTCTTTCCAGACGTCTTAAGCTGTTAAATCACAGAAGAAAAATGCTTCCTCTTTATTTCACCTGCCATTTCCAGGCTTCTGGGGTGATGGACCATAGAGTAGGTAGCTCATCTTAGTTGGGACCTACAGAGATTCATCTCCTCCATTCTAAACTTGTCTCTTTTTCCTGGGGCACTTCATTCAGACAGAATATTAAAAACCAGTGGAGAGATGGTACAGTAATGAAGAACACTTGCTATGTTTGTAGAGGGCCCAGGTTCAGTTCCCAGCACCCTCTTTAGGTGGTACACAACCACCTATAACTCCAATTCCAAAGGACCTCACACCCTCTTCTGCAGGTACTGCATACACACAGTATCACATACAGACAAGCAAGCATACATGTAGTATACATAAGTATAAAATAAGCCAAATACCCAGAGACTGTATGGAAGCTTAAAAGTTTGTTGTGAACTAATCAAACAAAGCCTACTTAAAAGTAACTATGCACAACAAATTCATTCTCATCCTCTGTCTGACAGGATCTCCACCCTGTAGCTAGCCCAGGCTGGTCTTTAGCACTCCATCCTCCTGAGTGTGGGAATTGCTTGCATATGCCACTTCACCAGACATCACAACAGCTTTTCCATGAATAGAATTGCTTCAGTGAAGTAGTGTTTTAACCGTGTAAAGGATCTGAAATTCTTGTGTTTTTATACTATTAAAACTTACCTCCTTTCGGTAATAACCAAGTGTTTTGAGATGGATCATATCGTTCTTTTTTTTTTCTTTTAAAGGTTTATTCATTATGTATAGTGTTTTGCCTGCCTGTATGTCTGCAGGCCAGAAGAGGGCACCAGATCTTATCATAGATGGTTGTGAGCCATTATGTGGTTGCTGGGGATTGAACTCTGGAGAGCACCCACTGCTCTCAACCTCCAGACCCTGAGCCTTGGGAAACTGACTTGTATATATAAATGCATTGTCTTTGTCTGTAAAGCTTGCAAAGTCGAGAAGTCTCTGCCCCAGTCAGACATACATGAGCACCTGAGAGACGGGGACCTCGGTGCCTCCTACAGCAGTACCCCATCGAAGGAAGACTATTCCTTTCAACGTTTGTGTACTGTGCTATAGGTTGTACCTCTTTTAACCTGATCACAGAAAAAGAACAATGAATTTCCTATCGTGATTTTTCTTTTGGCATATCAATGTAATTTAGTTTTGAATATTTTCAACATAGATTTGGTGCATTCTCAAATGGTTATAGAGCTGAAGTTGACACAGATAAGATTAAGCTCTCTTACTTTTGGACAGATTAAGGAATTCTCGTTACGAAATTTTGCTTCAGGAATGTATATATATTTAAAAATTTCTCAGTGCTCCTTAAAGAAAGTAACCAGCAAAGGTGAAATGTATTTAAAGCCAGTATAATCTATAATTCTTTGTGACGCTAGCTATCAACCCAGGACCTTGTGTATGCCTGGCAGTCACTCCACTAAGCCATCTCTAGCCCTACCTAAAATATTGTGTCAACATTTGACTGATAGAAAAATTAGTGACTTTTACATATTTTCATTGTTGGAAATTCTATATATATTTTACACCTAAAGCACAACTCATTCAGGCTTGTTGTGCAGCTATCATCCTAGCTCTCTGGAATTAGAGACAGGCAGGAGGATCTTGAGTTCAAGGCCTTCCTGAATACTAAATAAGATGATCTCAATGTAAGCATTTAAATATTCATTACACATATTTGACTTGTATTTACGTACCATGACTGTAGTTTAAAAAGTAGGCCCACATACTCAGGTTTCTCCTAATATATTTAACAAATTTATTAGCATTGGAGTTTAGAATTTTAAAGTTGTTAATTAAAATGAAATAAAATTTAAAATTCAGTTCCTTAGCCACGTTTAAAAAAGTCACTAAACTGCATATGGTTAGTGGTGGCCTTATTGATCCAGACATATACTTTATGAATTGGTTTATTTAGTTCGTGGTGGGAAGTTAGCTTGAATAACTGACACTTTAATGCTTTGCACTTATATAATCTAAGAAGCAGTACTAGGAATGTCAATCTGTATTTCTTATTTATGTATGTGTGTTCACCTATGCCTGCTTGAGTCTGTGTTCCCACATGCATGTAGGAGCCCACAAAGACCAAAAGCATGTTGGATCCCCCAGAATTGGAATTATAATTATAAGCCTCCATTTGGGTTCAATCCAAGTCCTTTGCAAGAGTGGTAAGCACTCTTAATTGATGACCCATCTCTCCAGACAGTTTCTTTTTTAATACTTACTAAGATGTTTTTGAGAGTACCACTCTTTCAAGATGGGGCTGTACATATCAGTACGCAATCCCTTTCTCATAGTAGCGCACATGGATGCTACTAAATTATAATATGTGATTAAGAGGATGTTAATTTTGACAGACAAGTTCCTATAGAGATGGAGCGCTTTTATTTATTTATTTATTTATTTATTTATTTATTTTAGTGGGGAGGTGTTTGAGACAGAGTTTCTCTGTGTATTTTTTTAAAATATTTATTTATTTATTATGTATACAATGTTCTGTCTGTGTGTATGTCTGCAGGCCAGAAGAGGGCACCAGATCTCATTACAGATGGTTGTGAGCCACCATGTGGTTGCTGGGAATTGAACTCAGGACCTTTGAAAGAGCAGGCAATGCTCTTAACCACTGAGCCATCTCTCCAGTCCCTCTGTGTATTTTTTGAGTCTGTCCTGGAATTCGCTCTGTAGTGCAATGCTGGCCTCAAACTCACAGAGATCCCTGCCTCTGCCTCTTGAGTGCTGGGATTAAAGGCGTGAGACACTGCTGCCCAGCTGATTGTTTTAATTTTTATATCTGTTCTTATTTTTATAAACACTGCATTGGGAACTGAGGTTTAAGCATTGAAACAATTGGATAGGACCCTACCTTTGTATACATACTGCAATTCAGTTTGCATCTTTTTATGTAAATCCTTAGAGATGAGACAAGAATTGCTGTGGTAACACTGTAATGATTCTGGCATACAGAAACTCCTCTTTTGTCAAAGGAAATTGGATGGTATTTCTTTATTGGCTATCTTGAATCATAGAAAATAGCTTAAAGACCTTACACATGAAAAAGAAGGTAACAACGTGTCAACTGTCAGGCAGTGTATTCCCTTGCTCATGCCATCTTTACACACTTCAGGTGTGACCAGTTCTGCTCAGACATACTGCCAAGCTGTTAGAGGCATGCTTTTGGAGTCTGTTTGCCACTTTCTCTATGACTTCTGGTTAGTTGCTGTTTTGTTCTTCTGTTTTATCAGTTTTCATTTCTTGCTGGATGGATAGAAAAAGCCAAAACCACTTATTTAATTGGGGGGGGGGATTTCTGCCTAGCTGGTCCCAGCAAACTAGTCCTTCATAATAAAAGCGTCATGAGAGAAATGTACAGTGGGGGAAAAGCTGCTTGCATCATGGCTGCGAGGAAGCAGAGTTTAAAGAGGAATGAGCTGTGTCTAACCTATTTCCTCCTACTGATCCCCACCTCCAAAGAGCCACCGAAGGATGCAGAGATGGACAGTACCTTCAGTTTCTCAGTTCTTCAGATTCTATTTGGGAGCGCTCACTCCTGTGGTCCACCTGATGACATTGATTCATGTTACGTTTAAATTCATTTTTTTAAGAAACTTTTGCACAGTTTCTTTCAAAATAGTCTGATTTATGGAATTGCCATGTCAAAATCAATTTGAGTGTTCTATACAGCAGGAACAATACAGTAAATTGATAACTTGAAAACCAAGAGGGATTACTTGCCGACTGTTCACCCAACAAGGGAGTGGTGTCCAGAATAGTCCAGCAAAGTCCTGACCTATCTGATTACAAGGTGCAAATAAATGGTGTCGAGTATAGTGGCACACATCTATAATTTCCTCATTTGGGAGGCTAAGGGGGAAGGTTATTGTGAGTTCCAGGAAGGTCTAAAAAGGATGGTGGTGATATCAAATATAGTGGTTGTATATTAGATATTTCATGTCTTGTTTTTGGGACTAGTGTCATGGTAAACATGGGTGTTTACCAGACATCTTTTTGACAGGCTGATTTGATTCCTTTTGTATATATAACTAGTTGGATAGCTAGATTGTGGGAGTTCTGTTTTTAGTGTTCTGAGGAACCTCCATATTGTTTTCCATAATGCTGTATATGTTCATATTCCCACCAATGATATGTGGTAGTTCACCTTTTTCTGCATCCCTGCCAGCATGGGTGTATTTATAGATGGTGTGTGGTTGTGCTTTGCATTTCCCCCTTCCAACTAATACAGTCATTTTTCATATAATTGGTCATTTATTCTTTGAGAATGGTCTATTCAGCTCCCCGCCCTATCAGAGTTGCGATATTTTTCTGTTGGATCCCTTGTCTCTCTTGGATCAGCATCTCTTGTTGGATGAACAACTTGCTAATGTTTTTCATTCTCTGCTGGATGTCTCTTCACTCTTGTATCCTGTTGTTTAGAAACCAGTTGGTTTGATTAAAACCCCAGTTGCCTGTTTTTACTTTTATTGCCTGTGCCCTGGGGAAGCCATCCAAAAGCCATTGTCCACTCAATGTCTTGCAGGTCATCCTTGAGTCTCCTGACAGTTTTATGGTTTGGGGGTCTCATGTTTAGGCCTTTGATGTACTTTGGCTTGATTTTTATGTGATGAGAGATAGGGGTCTTGTTTATTGTTTTGTGTATGAATTTTCAAATTTCTCAGCTTCCTTCATTAAAGACTCTGTCCTTGCTCTAATGTAGGTTTTTGGTGCTTTTTCCAATGATTATTAGTTAGCTAGCTGTAGATTATGGAATGATTTCTGAGTTCTCTATTCCATTGGTCTGCGTGAGTGTATTTTTATGCTTGCACCGCGTTGTTTTGTTTATTTGCTCTTTGTAGTATGTTTTGAGGTGTGAGATAGTATGATTTTTTTTTCTGCTAAAATACTTTGACTACCCAAGTTTCATTTTTTTTAATTTTCCTTCCCTCTCTTGTGTAACCTAGACTTCATAGGCAGGGTGTAGCCAAGGCTGTATTTGCCTCCTGCTTCCAGTTCCCAGGTGCTGGAATAGCAGGCGTGTGATACCATTCCCATCTTCCTTTTTCTGTTTTGTGAAGAAAACCATGCTTTGTGGGTAGAGATCACATTGACTCTAAATTTGCTTTGATAGTATGGACATTTTAACAAGGCCTTCAACCCATTAGCCTTTCTGGGACGTCTTCTCCTGTTGGTGTGTAGTCTCCATTGTTCTCTTTTCCTTGTTTTGTAATTAGCATTGCATAATAATCCACTCCCTTGGCTAGATGGAGGCCTAAGGGGTGTTCTTGTTTTCTTTGATGTAGCACTAGGGATGGGGGATGACACCTGTTAGCTAACAGTCTGTCTCTACGCTGTATCCTCAGTCCCTTGGAAGGGTTTTCTGTTGCTGTTGTTGTTTCTGGCTCTTTGTTTTAGCAGTGGGGATTGCATTTTTTTTTCTTTTCTCTGCAAAAATGCTACTGATTTGGTATATGGCTTTTTGTATCTTGCAACTTACAGAGTTTATTTGTCAGACTTTTATATAAAGGGGAGAGGAGGGGGGGAGGTTAGGAGGGGGGGTTGGGAGGGGGGGAGAGTGGGAGGAGTGGGAGGCTGGGAGGAGGCGGAAAATTGTTTTTTTCTTTCTTAATAAAAAAAAAAGAAAACCAAAATATAAAATAAACAGTACAGTAAATCAATGATGATTATCAACATAATAGTCTTCATGAATTATGTTACTCTAGTTAACAGGCATTCTATAAAAACGTTAATTTAAACATTGGAACCATAAAGTTCCCTTATAGCCATAAATTTAGAAAATTAGTAATCAATAATCAATTTCTGTAGAGTGTTACTTTTTAAAATTTCAAGTACCAATCTGGCCTTTACAGAATAAAATCATATACCAAAAAAAAAAAAAAAAAAGAGTCACGTTTCCGCAACAGAATATGCGCTTCTCCTCTCCTGGCTGGCTCTCTATCCTGTAGCTCTTTCCTTGCTCACCTTGCTGCTCTGGGTAAGACTTCACGTTCTGGGTAGGAATGGGTGTCCTTGTCGTAGCCCTGATTTTACAGGGAATAGTTTTTGATTTTCCCCTTTGAGATGATGTCAAGACGTTTTTACTTTTTCAAATATCAGCAGATTCATGAAACATTCTCTACTTGGTAAAACTAGTAGACAACTCGTTTTAAGTAATGCCTCTAAATGTTTTCGGCTTCAAAGTAAATGGGCCCATGGCAACAACTTAGACCACATAAACTTTTAAATGTGTTGTTTTGTGGAATATTGATTTCTTAGTCATGTTCTTGAATATTGATTAGTATATACATTTATATCTCTTACATAGCATTTATCCTGAAATTTATATGAAATATGAAGCTCACATATTAGGCAGTTAAAGTACATATTTAAAGGTTTCAAGACAAAAATACTATTAAACTTTTATTGGTTGAGTTAAACATGTAGTTGGCAGCATCACAGTTGTAGTTGGTGGATGGTGGCTAAGATGTGAAGGGCAGAGTGGAGTGGTAGGTACTAAGAAAGTGGGAATGGAGGTAGCTGATCGAAGGCCTTGGGTTTGACCCTATCACTGCATAAGCAAAAACAAAGTAACAATGTAAAAACATCCACTAACAACAGCTCTTGTTCTTTTGCTGGGAAGCCAAGAGCAGGAGTCAACTAACAAATGGTTAGACAATATTGGATAGATAATACTGCAGTGATAGAAATAACAATAGTCCTCTTCAGTACGTGGAGGATCATGCAGATTTTGGTTAGAGCTGATGGCGAGGGACAAATAGGAGCTGCTTTCCCAGAGGAGGATCTGAGCTGACCCTGAGGACAACCAGATGAGAAGAGGAACTGTGAGATGTTCCGGGAGCCTTAATAATGAGCTTCTCCTTAAACAGCTCCTAAGTAGCAAGTAGAACTTCCACTCGTTCTGCTGCATTGGCCATCCCAGCACATTTGTGCTTTGTTCTAACGTGACTGAGGATTTTTATGGTTGGAATCGGTGACAGTATTGTTTACTTGGCTTTTTTTTTCTTCTGTTTTTAGTTTTTTGTTTTGTTTTGTTTTTCGAGACAGGGTTTCTCTGTGGCTTTGGAGCCTGTCCTGGAACTAGCTCTGTAGACCAGGCTGGTC
>NW_004949101.1:4747146-4747898 GCF_000317375.1 Microtus ochrogaster | reverse complement strand
ATGGTTTCTCTGTGTAGCCCTGACTGTCCTAGAACTCAGATTGGTTTCAAATTCAGTGACCCAGCTGTCTCTGCCTTGAATGCTGCAATTAAAGGCATGCACCATCATTCCTGGCTTCACTTCGCTTTTTTCAGATGAAGCAGTTTTAAAGCAGAGTTAGCTTGAGACATTTTCTGGATCACTGGTATCTGATGCAGTAACTGCAGCTAGAGTGTGGTGTGTTGGCCCTGGGAGGGAGGGAGGGAGGGAAGACAGCCAGTCGGACAGCGGGCATACTTCTGCTGTATGTCGTTAATGGCAGTCCTGCAGGCCTGAAGCTTGACAAATGGAGCAGAAACATGAGCTTACCTATCTTAGCTCTTTGGCCAGGATCTTTAACCTGTAAAACTGCACTTAATACCTCTGGATATTTTCAGTTTCTCAGGATATTGGAGAATCCCTGTGTGTTCCTTGACTAATATATACTGGGAAGGGACATAGGATGAAATACACTTGCTTGCTACTCTGTCACGGCTTTCTTCATTGTGGGTGATGGCTTCCTAAAGTAGTGTAATTGAACCTTTTATTTTTGAGATTATAATATAATTACAACATTTATTTGTATTTATTTGTATCCCTTTCTTCCCTCCAAGCCGTCCCATATCCCTCTCCCTGCTCTCCTTCAGATTCATGGCCTCTTTTCATTGTCATTGCCCGTATTTACATATACATTCCTAAGTGTAACTTCTACAGTCTGTGCGATGTTGCTTGTG
>NW_004949101.1:4727446-4737516 GCF_000317375.1 Microtus ochrogaster | reverse complement strand
CTTCCTTCTCTCGCTCTCTTCACTTCCTGCTCGGCTGGCGGCTAGACTCCCTTCCTGGTCGTACAGAGGGCTGACGGTGATCTGTAAGTTTTTTTTCCCCTTTAAATAAATACTACCCTGTTAATTATAATTCCAAACTGCTGTGGCATCGTTTGTGACTTACGTCTACACTTGTATATATGTTTTCAGGGCTGTTTGACACTGAACAACCAGTTGGTGTGCTCTTCCCTGGGGAAGGCCACCTTTTTCTTTCCCAGTTTTCCTCAGTTTGCTGTAGTTCTTTGTGCACGGTTAAGGCCCCATCCAGTTTGGCATGTCTATTGGATGTGGTTTCATTCTTGTTCAGTTCACATTTGGGCAGCCACGTTGGTGAGACTTTAGAACATTGCTTCTTACGTGACTAGAAGACAAAGATCTCAGCAACTGCCCTGGTCCTCTGGCCCTTGCAGTCTTTTCATCCACTCTTCTGCAAAGTTCCTGGAGCCTTAGATGCAAGGGTGTTATGTGGAAGTGTCCTTCGGGACTGGGCTGTAGTAAAAGACGTGGCCAGCTGCATTCCTGCCCGGATTCCGGCTAGCTTACCCCCGAAATAACAACACACAAATTGTATTCATTTAAACACTGCCTGGCCCATTAGCTCTAGCCTCTTTCTTGCTAACTCTCACATCTTGATTAACACATTTCTATTAATCTGTGTTTACCACGAGGCCGTGGCTTACCGGGAAGATTCTAACCTACATCCATTTCGGGCCGGAGCTTCATGGCATCTGCCTGACTCTGCTGTCTTTCTCCCAGTATCCTGTTCGGTCCACTCCATCTATCTAAATTCTGCCCTATCAAAAAGCCAAGGTAGTTTCTTTATTAACCAATGAAAGTAACATAGAAAGAAGATCCTCCTACATCACTGGGCTCCACAGCTCTGCGTTATGATTGGTTGTGGTTTTCTGTCAAGGTCTCTGTTACAAAGAGAAGTTTCCTTGATGAAGGGTGAGAACTATACTTACCTGTGGGTATAATGACAAATATTTGGAGTGTAGTTAGAGATTGTGCTGTTAAGTGGTGGTTGTAGTTTCTCCTAAGATCCATGACTTCACTAGCACTGAGTAGCTAGCTGCATTTCCAGTACTAGACATGGTTTCCCTCTTGCTGAGCAGGTCAAGTCCAGTTAGAGAACTGCAGGTTACTACCAAGGTGTGCGTGCCACTACTACACTCTTTGCCCCTTTCTTTGCTGCTTAACCACCTAATATATTGTTTATTTTAGTTAGCATTGCAAAGTATTAGGTTTCATTATGGCAGTTTCAAAGAAGTTTTATTTTTCTTTCTCCCTTCCATTGTTTCTCCAGTTTTTGTACTTTCTGCTGCCAGTAACAACCTTTCTGCTTGCATTGCACATGTGTTCTGATGCCCCGCTCCTTCCTCAGCACTTCTTTTCACCTTTATCATCCCATTTCTAATTCATAGCCTATGCACATACAGATCTGTGGACATTACATGCTAAGATTCATACGTGAGCAAGAACTGCAGTGTTTTTGAGTTCGGGTTACTTCACTTGATATGTGGTTTCTAGATCCATCCTTTTTCTTGATATGTAGTTTCTAGATCCATCCCTTTTCTTGATATGTAGTTTCTAGATCCATCCTTTTTCTTGATATGTAGTTTCTAGATCCATCCTTTTTCTTGCAATTATTGTAATTTCATTCTTTATGGCAAAATGAAATTCTATTGTATACATATCACATTTTTTCAGTGTCTTTTTTATCTGTTGATGGCATTACTAAATAGTCAGGAGAAAAAAGAGATGGATACTACCAGATGCCACAGTTGTCGTGAACAGGAAGCAGGGAATCTCTGATTGAGGAGGTAGTCTGTTCTTGCTACTGCCCTGCCCTCTGCCCTTTGTTACTCAGTGAACTCATCTCTTTTTTTTCCCCAAAAATTAAATAAATTCTTGTTTCAGATGCAAGTCAGGTTTTTAAATTTATTTTTATGTTCACTGGTGTCTTTCCTGCATGCTTGTCTGTGTGAGGGTGTGAGGGTGTCAGGTACCCTGGAACAGGAGTTACAGACAGGATTGAGCTGCCATGTGGGCACTGGGAATTGAACCCAAGTTCTGTGGAAGAGCAGCCAGTGCTTTTAACTGCTGAGCCATCTCTCCAGCCCCCAAATACAAGTTTTAACTTGTCCAGTAACCTGAGGCTTACTGGCAACATGACTTATTGAAGAGTTGAAGATGCCCTAACTGGATCTTCTAGTTAATAATAGTAATAATTAGTGTGCACTTGATAAATGGCACTGCCCAGCACTGCGTTCCAGTGTTTGGCGTATGTGGTTCCACCTGTCTTCTTGAGTTAAAGAATAAGCAGCTCTGGCCGCCCTGGGGGATGCGAGAGGATGCTGTGGGCTTCTGCTTCTCTGCAGAGAAAAATCTTCTAAAGTGGAGCATTTCCAGCTCTGCTTAGGAGACAAGAGTAACCAGTTTGCTTGCTTGTTTAAGGAATTTTCTCAACTCCTTGAAAGACCATATTCTCAGTTAATTACACATTTGTCAGAATGGTCAGAACCAAAGTTGCTTTTCCTGGTCTGGTCTCCATAAACTTTTCCAGTTCTTCACTTCTTTCCCAATATTCAGTGCATCTTCCATAAGGGATAAAATAAAATATTCTCTTTTAATCCACCTGGAAGAATTAAGCCTTTGCCTAATTTGCTTAAGTTAAACTGTTTTACATGAAACTTTGACTCTTCATTTTTATTGCTTTGAGTCTTTGATACAAAGATAACCTACTTTTCATAAACAATGCCAGATTTGATGCTGCACACCTGTAATCTAGCACTTATGATGTTGAGGAGAGATAATTATTAATTTGTTGCTATCCTGGGATATATAATGAAACCCTGCCTCACCAGTGTGGGGGGGTATATGTGTGTGTATTAGCAGTTTGTTCCCCTCAAAATTGCTTCATTGCCCTCAGAAATAGTCAACCATAAATAGATTAAATACTAAATGTGAAATCTTTGCCCTTAGAGGCATTAATCTGTTTTTTGCATAGTATAATAACTGAAGTTCCAAATGACGTGGGTCATTAACAAAAACAGTGGACTATTTCCCAAGACAGAAAGTTGTGTAATACATTTTATAAATTTGTTTGTTCAAAACATACTGTTTTAGTATTGGGTCAGTTTTATGTGCTGCTGCTTTTTAAATTTCTTTGAAACTCAAAGTAATAATTTACTTATTGCCTTATATATTTCCAGTGTGGTGATGGCTACCACAGTAGAAGGCAGGAAAGAAATGCTAACACAGCTGTTATTGGCCCACATGTTTCCCTAAGACAGCTGAAAAAGGGATTTTGTAATTTAGGATCATACCTGAGGGTGACTAGGAGTCTACCTTCATTTCTTGTGGTCACTTACCTCCCCCTTTCAGTAGGATGACCGACTGGAAAGATAGCAAGCTCTGTAGAGAATGAACTCTGGAATCCAAAGTCAAGGGTGGAGGGACACATATGGCAGGGTGGGGGCACAGTAATTTCACTGGCTTCTCCCATTGTATTCCGTCTCTCTTTTCTGGCTCTGATGAAATTATGGTCTTTCTCTAATCACCTTCCTAACTGCAGTGGAGCTGTTGTAGGAGGCAGAGGTAGGG
Organism: Microtus ochrogaster; assembly: GCF_000317375.1. Classification (NCBI taxonomy): domain Eukaryota; kingdom Metazoa; phylum Chordata; class Mammalia; order Rodentia; family Cricetidae; genus Microtus; species Microtus ochrogaster. Next base: position 4,733,871 of record NW_004949101.1, on the reverse strand, counting down.
ACTCAGCCCCGAGTCAGCTCCGCAGCACTGTCTTGTCTGTCTCTGCTGCAGGCCTTAGCAGTAGCCAGCAGCCCAGCTCTTAGTCCTGTCTCTGCTGGTCCTGTGCAAGGTAGAAACAAAGGGAATCCTGGACCTGGTTTGAAACGCCCCAGCTCCTTTGAGAAACTGGTCAGGAAGGAGCCACTGACTGTTTGCTGTCAGTTTTTAACTTACAGTTGTCTGTCTGTCTGTCTGCTCTGCACCAGTCTCACTTTTCAGACATTTTAGACCCTTACACAAACAAGGTTTAGAAATTAATAATTTTCTTAGGTAGCTCAGTGACTTTAATTGTTTTCTTTAATTAGGATTAAAGTGTAGTGAGTTTTAATGGAGCCAAGGGGAGGGAGGTGTCCTACTTGTGTTTAGCAGTGAGGATGAACCTCAGTCTGGTGTCCAGGTTTCGGGTGGCCTGTTGTTAGTGACCATCACATTTAGGTTTGAACTGGTTAATAAAAATTAAAGCCTCAAAACTTGATGTCTTAAGTTTCAACGATTGTCACTCACCCTTGTGGTAGACTTGAGAGACTTCATCTTGCAGCTTATTCTGCCATTTCCAAGATTATGCCCAGTGTCTGTATTACTGTTAGCATAATTCTGTGTTTGACTAGGAGCTATTCAAGGAGTGTGTACTTCATGAATCATGAATCTTGATTTAATCTCAGTTGGTGAGTTTTTAAAAATGATTTATTTTATGCACATGGGTGCTCTATCTGCATGTGCAACTTTTATATTAGAAGAGGGCATCAGATCCCACTATCAGTGGTTGTGAGCTGGAAGTAGAACCCAGGACTCTGGAAGAGCAGCCAGGGGTACTCTGAGCCACTGAGTCATCTCTTGAGTCCTCCAGTTGGTGAATTTTATAAACGCTCCATCTGCAGAGACTCAAGACAAACATATGCCCCACTGTGCTTGAAGCAGCTGTTCTGACGCAGGGTGGAGTGTGGATTCCTATTCTCCAGTGGTTCCTAGGACAGAAAGAACATGGAGACATTTCAGCTGTGACTCCATAGCTTTTTAAGGCAGTCAGAGCGCTTGTGGTAGCAGTCTATTTTTGCTCTCAAATTCCTTCCAACTGTAGCAACTTGGTGTTCCTGGTTCAGAGATTTTCAGCGGTCTGTATTGTTTCAGCTGTACGAACTTTAAATTTAAAATGGAATTTGATTTAATTTTATTTAAAATAAATTTACAGGTTCTTGACTGCTGAGCAGTTAAATGTTGCATGCTGAAAAACAGAACTGGTAGGAGAGGTCTTTTTCTTCTCAGCTTTTCTTGAAGGAACCAGATAGGCCCTGCCTGGCGTTACTTCTAAGATGAATGCCTTCAGGCTAGGATGGGTAGGCCTGAACGGGCAGCCCTTTTGTTAGGAGAGCGGAGTGACTGCTCCAGTGTGAGGGCCTCTGTAGGAGGAGACTCAGGTGAGTCCTCACAGAAGTCCAGACTGCCAGGGGAGCTGTTTTAACGCAGCCGGCTTCTTCTGTGACCTTTTGTCCTTTGCCTTAAGAAGCTGTGCCAGGTGTCTGTGCACAGATCCTTGGACTCGAGCGACTGGGATTTGTAAAGGACTCCACTCCTTCATCACAGCCTACAGGGGAAGGGGTAAAGACAGGTAAAGTAAGTACAGCAGTAGTCATCGTATTCATCAGGTTTTAGGACTAAATGTTCGCAATAGTCACCTGGATCTTATGAATGTAGACTCTTAGGCTCTACTCATCATATTGTGCTACCACACATAGTAGGAATAAAAAAGCAGCATAGGTGATGTTTCTGATGGAAAAGGCTTGGACTCTGCCCACCACAGCTGCAGAATTGTGTTTGCTTTGTTTTCAGTTACAGTACACGACTGATTTCTAAATCGGTTTCAAGTTTTGTTAGAGAGACTTAGATACTTTAGGTATACTCAGATATTGGTTGAATAAATACAAAGCTTCCAGTGTTGCCCTCTAAGAATTGGGCAAGCACTAAATGGACTCAGTAGGTATTTAAAAAATAGTAATAAATGAGAGTTCATGAAGCTGGGAAGGAAAAGTTGTGGGCTGGTAGGGGAGGAGTTAGAGGGGAGGAAATGACAGATGGATTGATTCAAACACATTATATGAATGATAAATTTTAAATAAACTATTTTTAAAACTAAGACTTTGTTGGTTAAAAAACTTAAATATTAGCATTATTATGGACTAGAGAGGAATTAGAGTCTGTTTCTAGTTCTACCTTGACAATATTAATTGAACATTATTTTTCATTTCTTCAAAGATCAGAAAATCCTACTAAAGCAGTAAAAGGCTTGAAAGTGATTTTTTAAAAATATAAGTATGCATGTGTAATAAGAATGTAATCTGAATATAGTAAGGTTGTAAAGTTTGTTAGTTTTCTATCTAGTATTTTCTTTTTTTTTTTTTTTTTTTTTTTTTTTTTTTTTGGTTTTTCGAGACAGGGTTTCTCTGTGGCTTTGGAGCCTGTCCTGGCACTAGCTCTTTTAGACCAGGCTGGTCTCGAACTCACAGAGATCCGCCTGCCTCTGCCTCCCAAGTGCTGGGATTAAAGGTGTGCGCCACCACTGCCCGGCTCTATCTAGTATTTTCTGACTGCCATTTGATTAAAATGTGCTGTTCATTTACAGTAATTACATTTATAAGAAAAATGTGTGAATTGGTTAGCTAGATTGGAGGAGTTTGTGAATAGATGCAGATTAGATAGCACTACAGTTTACGCAGAGCTTAACAGTTGGGTGATGAAATTTTGATAAACTTCAGTTTCCCAATATCCCACTCCCCCACACTCTTACAGGCATCTTTTTCTCTTATATTTTTGTAACTGAGTTTCACCAGTGTAGCCCAGGGTGGCCTTGAACTGTTGATCTTCTTGCCATAGCTGTCAAACTGCTTGCTTGGATATAGGCATGCATCATGACAGCCAGCTCTTGCACATGTGTTTAAGCAGTAGGGCTTTTGCAGAGCATTTCCATCACCCTGAAAGAAAATTGCCAGTTAATAATCTCTTTCCTCTTCCCTTGACCCTGGAAACCACTAGTCTACTTATAGATCCGCCTTTGGGGACATTTTATATAAATAGAATCATGCTGCATACAGCCCTTTCTCTTTGGCTTATTTTTTGAGTGTGATGTTTTCTGGGGCTCATTTATGTTGCAGTGAGTCAGATCCTCGTTTTTGCTTTGTGTGGATGTACTACTTAAAAATCCCTTCACTTAATGAACTTTGGAGTAGCTTCCATTTTTGTCTATGTGAGTAACGTTTTTGTGAACATTTGCATATGGTGTTATGAGGGCACATTTTTATTTCTTTCCTAAGTATACCCAAGAACTGGAGTTCTTAGATGTTGTATTAACTCTATGATTAGTGTTTGAGAAATGTACAGGTGAGTGACCTGTATGTCATTTTGCTGCTGGAGTATGAGATTACAGCTTGTCCAAACTCACTAACATTTGTTAGCGGAGTGTGTGTGTGTGTGTGTGTGTGTGTGTGTGTGTGTGTGTGTGTGTGTGTGTGAGGGTGGAGACCAGAGGTCAGTCTCAGATATTGTTTCTCAGAAACTGTCCGTCTTGTTTTTGAAACAAGATCTCTCATTTAGTGTTTATGGAGTACCCTTGACTGGCAGGCCACTAAGCCCAAGATGTTCCCAGTTGCTGCCTTCCTAGTATTGAGATTACAAGTGTAATATCATGCCCAATTTGCTGTGGGTATTAGGTATCGAACCCAGGTCCTTTTTGACTTACATAGAGAGCACTTCACTAAGCTTTTCCCTCCACATGGTAAACTGAAATTAAAAGCAGCAATTAATGTTACTGAATATTGATTAGAACTTTGAAATCTTTACATAGTGTTTTTTTTTTATTGTGAGAGAGAGATGTTATAGGATGAGTTTTTCCAGCCATGAAGCTGAATTTATCTGTTTTGCTTCATGTAAAGGATTTTATTAATATATAATAATGTATTATTAATATATAGACTTGGAAAATGATCTCAGTTAAGGCTCTAAGAAACCTGTAAGAAAAAACAGTTCAGCCAGGCTATGGTGGCGCACGCCCTTAGTCCCAGCACTCAGGAGGCAGAAGCAGGTGGATCTCTGAGAGTTCAAGGCTAGCCTGGTCTGCAGAGCTAGTTCCAGGGCAGCCAGGACTATTCTATAGAGAAATCTTGTCTCAAAAAACCAATAAAAAAAAGAAAGAAAGAGAAGAAACAGTTGAGGGTTGGCGTGTGGCTCAGTCAGTAGAGTATGTGCCCAGCATGCAAGAAGCCTTGTATTCAGTCCCCGCACCGCGTTAGCCAGACAGTATCAGACGTAATCACAGAACATGAAAGGGGAGAAGTTTATAGTCATCCTTGGCTACACAGAGACCTTGATGCAGCCTGGGATCCATGAGACCCTGTCTCCGAGAGACAGACTTGGGGGTTGGCAGTGATGACACCATTCAGCTGTCTGAGATCTTGGGACAGGAGAGGCTGTTACAGTCAGATTCCCTTCCCATGTAGTGTGAAAATGGCTTCCATGGTATGTGTAAGTCTGAAGTCAGTGATGGTTGTGTGAGCGGATGCCAATCTAGAGCCAAAATGTCTTGTTCTACATTTGAAATTACAATTGTTGTCAGCCTTCTGCACATTCTGTTCCCCTCATAGGCCTCAGGAGTTCAGGTTGCGGATGAAGTATGTCGCATTTTCTATGACATGAAAGTTCGGAAATGCTCCACGCCAGAAGAAATCAAGAAAAGAAAGAAGGCTGTCATTTTTTGTCTCAGTGCAGACAAAAAGTGCATAGTTGTTGAAGAAGGCAAAGAGATCTTGGTTGGAGATGTTGGTGAAACCATAACCGATCCTTTCAAGCATTTTGTGGGAATGCTTCCTGAGAAGGATTGTCGCTATGCTTTGTATGATGCAAGCTTTGAAACCAAGGAGTCCAGAAAAGAAGAGCTGATGTTCTTCTTGTGGTGAGCACTTAGAATCAACCCCGAGATTCTGTATATCCGAGCTCTTAGAGAAACGTGGGGACCAGAATGGTACTAGAGATGTTGGGGTTTGAGCCAGGACCATGCATGTGCTAGGCATTCCCAGACCCTCAAGATAACGCATGTTCATTGTCAGAATGTTTCCCAGTTTTCATAGTCTTAGTTGTAGTGATAGGTTAGCTATGTTGTCTACTTGAAAGAACATCATTTTAGGTAGTTTATTTTATGGATTCTTAGAACTTGTTTCTAAATCAAAATTTCCAGCTTCTACCAAATGTTCCTACTGGTAAACTAAAGCCTCTCTTTGCTCTACTGGACACATACTCTTCATGTAGGTATTTGGAGTGTGTATTTTTTTGAGGCCACTGATACTGTTCCTTCTTTATTGTAGTTTGCTATATGTTCTAGTTAGGTTACTACTATGTACAAAGGGATATTTAATTTTTAATTTAAATTTTAATTGGTTAAAAATGATACTGCTATATTTTGAGACAGGGTCTCACTGTATAGCCCAACCTGGCTACTCAGTAATAGCCCTTCCCAGTGTTAGAAGTACTGGCATAGTCTACCATGCCCAGCTAAAATTCATTGTTTAGCAGAATGAATATCTATTTCCAATTTGTAGCCACATATTACTGACAGATGTAGAGCATTTCCATTGTTGCAAAAGATTCAGCTGTTAGCATTTTTAAGTGATTTATTGGCCTTTTCTAGTTATTCTATCTTTTCAAGTATTTGACGTTAAGTATTTGACTTAGACAGAAGTCTTATGGCCAGGTATGGTGACACATACCTTTAATCCCAGAACTTTGGAGGAAGATGCAAGAGGATCTCTGAGTTCCAGGCCAGCCAGGGTAAAAGAGGTGCAGAACTGGAGATCAAAAGCATTGATATTTGGAGGAAAGTAATGGTGGATTCCATCACTTCTCTTCAGCTAAGATTCCCGTTAAACCAGGATGTGAGACTGCAAGAGTGAGGTCAAGGTCCGTGTGAGGGAACAGACAGCCGCCATCTCTGGAGAGTAGTGTATGAAGATAGTTGCTGAGGGGCTGGAGAGATGGCTCAGCGCTACATGCACTGTGCTCTGCAAAGGACCGTGGTTTGTTGTCAGGTAGCTCACAAGAGCCCGAAGCAGTTCCAGGGAGTGTATGCCCTCTTCTGGCCCTTGTGGACACCTGCATGCATGTAGTACACATACAGACAAGTAACCACACTCATGGACATAAAGGAAAACTTAGAAGGTGCCTCCAAAGGTGGTGGCGCACGCCGGTAGGATTTGCTGAAGGAGGCAGAGGCAGGAGGATCACGAGTTCGAGGCCAGCCTGGGCTACACATTTTGAGCCGGGCGGTGGTGGAGCACGCCTTTAATCCCAGCACTCAGGAGGCAGAGGCAGGTGGATCTCTGTGAGTTCGAGACCAGCCTGGTCTA
>NW_004949101.1:4716266-4727346 GCF_000317375.1 Microtus ochrogaster | reverse complement strand
AAAAAGAAAACTTAGAAGGTCATTATTGATAAGCCTTGAAGTTAGTAGAATTTGGATTTGAATGAGGTGCATTAATTAAACTTTATTTCTCCTATACATCACTCATAGTGCTAGGAGCTGAGGAAACAGCCCTATGAATAAAATCAGTAAAGTCCCTGGCTTTGGGGAAGTTATAGCTGTGTGGCAGGTATATTGGCTAAATACGCTTTTAAGTTGGACAGTGGTTTTTGTTTTTTTTTTTTTTTTTTTTTGGCATACCTTTTTTCTTCACTATGGTTATTGTACATATGACCATCTGTAACTTTTACCTTCAGAGGTGGGAAATAGAAATCTAGATTCTGAGGCCTGTCTCATTTCTGCTGGAGACTGTTTAACATGGTAGAGGCTGTACTTTTCACCAAAGCCATCTTTTCACCCTGGCATCTTTCTGTCTAGGGCACCAGAACATGCGCCTCTGAAAAGCAAAATGATATATGCGAGCTCGAAGGACGCCATCAAGAAGAAATTTCAAGGTATGGGCTAGACTTTCCTATGAAGTTTTATGGGTATAGTGAATCCCTGAATTAGGATAACAATATCTCTAAAATCCCTTCTTTTCTTCGGTGAGCTTTGGCGACAGAGAAGGGAGAAATGCCCTCTGAGCATCTTCTGTCTTGGACTGGTCACATTGCATCTGCAGGCCTGTGTTCATGGCCTTTCCCATTGGCTGTGCATCATTCTAGAGCTGGGTTTAAGCCAGGTTCTTATATGGCAGGTGCTTTATGTTATTTGTATTTAACAGTCTGTTTTTTAATGTAGCCCATGACAAGGCCGTAGAAAGGAAATGTTCATAAGTGGGGAAGAATTCTCTTATCTCTCTCTTTACTGTTCAATGGTATAATTTTAGGTAATTGATTCATCTGGGTCCAAAGGAAAATGCACTCACCTTGAGCTGGCCAGTTGTATTTGACTTGCCACTGGGTGGCTGGGGTCCAGATGAAGTGGCCTTGGCCAGACTCCAGCCAGAAGACATTGGTATGGTAGAAGAGCATGAGGCACAAGCCCCAGAGGCTTGCACAGGGCTGAGCTTGCTGTCTAACTGCTGTGTGACCTTTGGCTCGAATCAATAACCTCATTGACCTAAATTCTCTGTGCTCTGGGGCAGGAGGCTTGATCTGAGTCTTCTTCTGCCATCTCCCTTCCACTGTGATGTCCAAGTAGTGGAGGGAGCCCAGGTTACAAGGGTTTACCCAGTGCTGGTATCGTTTGTTTTCTGTGACTGGCATTTGTATTCTTGGAGTAGAACTGGTTCGCCCTAGCTTGTTTTAATGAGTTAAAGAATTCCTGTTTCCTTTTCCAAGTCCCGCTGCTGCTCAAGTAAGTGGTTTCTTCATGCATTCAAGTTGATGTTGGGGCTCCCTAACCTGTCAACTGATGCTTCAAATGACTTTCAGCTTCAATACTGTGATGAAATCCAATAGTTAAGGGGAATTGCTACATTAGACTTGATTTAGGAATATTAAATGATAGACACCTTGAAAATTTTTTTAGTGGAATCATCAATGGCTTTCTCAAATTAGTCCAAAGTTGGCTAAAAACTGACCTGTTTGAGAAATGATCTCCAAATGGTAGACACTCACTGTACAGCTGCTTTAAAACATGCAGCTCTGTACAGAGAAACTGCTGTGTGCAAGCCCATGGGTGAGCTAGTTCTACAGTGTGCTGATGGAATTGTCCTAAGGCCCCCTCAGTGCCACATCTTAAGTGTTCACTGCCTTAAGTGTGGTAGTGTGGTGTGTAATGCCACCACAGAGCTGTTTTCTGTAGCAGTGCTTTAGTTCATGCTTGCTTGCTTTTGAAAATTTATTTATTTAGATTTATTCTATTCATCCATACATACATCCATTCATTCATTTATTTTGGGTTTTTTTGAGGGGGACCCGGTTTCTCTGTGTATCCCTGACTGTCCTGGAAATCAGTCTGTAGATCAGGCTGGCCTCAAGCTCAGAAATTCACCTGCCTCTGCTTCCAAAATGCTGGGATTAAAAGCGTGTGCCTGGCTTCTGCTTTGTTTTTAGTTATGTGCACATGTGAGCGCAGGTGCTCTCAGACCCCATGGATCTGGAGTCGCAGACCATTGACTCTAAGGCACTCTAGTGCTGTAGGCTGATCTCTGGTTCTCCACAAGAGCCAGAAATACGAGTACTCTTATCTTAACCATTGAACCATGTCTCCAGCCCCCATATTTCCATTTGTTTTAAATAAAAAGTTACTACGTCTGCCTTTTTATTGAAGTACATCTTTAATAAATTATATATTCTAAATTATTATAGAACCCCACAAAATCTTTCTTGATGCTCTTTTTCATTTGTACCCTTCTCCTACCTTTCCCTGAACCCTAGTGTTAATTGGTACCCTAGCATCTTATGGCATACATTAGCTGGGGCTGATTTAGAGTTAAATAAATGGAATCATAACAGGATGTGCACTTGTTTTTCTGATTGCTTTCAGTCAGCATTATGTTTGTGACAGGTCATCATTTTGATTCATGTGCTTATACATTATTTCTTCCTACAATTGGATAGCATTCTGTGGTCCGTTAATACACAAGGGTCTTTAGTTTGCTACTTTAGAGAAATAGTAAGCTACTGTATAATTCTAAATAGAATTTGTTTTTCTCTCTAGGCATAAAGCATGAGTATCAAGCAAATGGACCAGAAGACCTCAATCGGACTAGTATTGCAGAAAAGCTTGGTGGCTCCTTAATCGTAGCTTTTGAAGGATCCCCTATTTAGATCATCAGCCAGTGCCACAATTGAAAGCTTCCATGTTTAACACTATCCTTTCACTATAGAAGTAAAGCAAATATATTAGGCCAGGATCTCACTAAGGGGAATTTGTCTTGTCATCTTTATAGTAAACTAAAAATTCTATAGATGTATGCAAACACCAACACCTACATAAATCTAGCCTCTAAAGTTTCATTGGTGTGGAATTAAATTCTTATTGGCCAAATGCCTATTTTCATGAAGTGACTTACAAAGGTTTTATTGAGCTCAGGATTTTAATAACACAGTTCACAAAACAGTACAAGGCAATGTGAAGCGAACTCTAAATCTTGACTAACCTCAGCAGTTACTTTTGTTTCCTTTGCTTAGAAAACTGATTGTAATCTATGTATAATTTTCATCCAAATTCTCTATTTTTCCTTGACTTAAACAAAATAATGAGGTATAATTTTCTTTAGTGTGTACAACACTAATATACACTAACAGCAGTAACTAAGCCAGGCAGTCTTCAGTCATCAGATACATCACGAGACTGCTTCAGAACTGTGTCTGCTTAGAATCACGCTGACCTTGCAGCTCACCATCCAGAGCACAGTGTGGAATGCAGGAAGCAGCCCTGTACCTGCAGCAAGAGGCTCCCTAGGCTGGGAAACTGTGTCTTAGAAATCATGGTATATCCTCAGGGGAATGTTCAGTGTCTTGTAACAACTAATTATATTGCAAATTAGGGCTTCATTGTAATCTACTTCATTAATGAAAAATGATAAAGCAGTGTATTTAAAAAAGTCAGGGTGCTGTCAATCTTTTAATTTCTCCTTCGGAACCCTGCTGCATCTGGTATAGTAGGATGTGGAAGAGTGTTGAGTGTTTCCTCTGGGGCCTGGGAGGACACAAATCCCTAGAGCAGTTTACCAGCTGTGTGGGAAACGGGAACAAGTACCACGGATGGCACTCACAGGGGCCTGCCTAACGACACTTGGAAGTGATAACATCACAGGCACGACACCACACAGTGTAGATGCACAAGCAGCTCAACTTAGAAGTAGCAATGCTGGCTTTATGTAATAAAGGAAGCATTTGTAACTTACCTTTTGTGTGGTTATTTGTCTGAATTGGAGATAAAGAACCTGTCTTCTGCATGTTTTCTTATTGCTGTGATAAAGGTTATGTCCAAAAGCAACTTGAGGAAGAGGGGTATACTTTTATTTCATTTTACTGCTCCCAGAACCCATCACTGAGGGAAGTCAGCACACAAACTCAGACATGGAGGAATGCTGCTTACTGGCTTGCTTAGTTTGTTTTCTTACCCTAAGACCATAAACTCAGGGGTGGTGCTGCCCACAGTGGGCTGGACCCTTCTAAATCAATTAAGACAGTGCCCCTAAAGACTTGCCTATATATAGGGCAATCTAATAGGAGTATTTTCTTAGTTGAGGTTCCCTCTTCTCAGATAACCCCAGCTTGTGTCAAGTTGACACCAAACAAGCTAGCATACTTTCCCTATGCAGTGAGTCCTCCAGGTTTTGGCATTTCTGACTAGGAGGAGGGGGTCACAGCTCACTCCTCTGCTTAAATGAGAACGCAGCTGTAGAAGTTGGACATCTTTTTCTTATTCCATATGTCTATCTGAAGGAAGCAAAGTGGTAATTGTACTTTCATCAGACTCCCTTTAAAAGTTGGCTGCTTGTCATTCATCCTGAATTTCTATGCAGCCATTGTAGTGGGCCCCATAGTCCGTGAGGTCAAGAACAGCCCATGGATGGTCCAGGTATTGTCTGGGGCTTTTTAGAACTGTTTGTACTTGTGAAGTGTGACTGCTGCCATCACCACAGCTCTGTGCTTCAGAAGTTTGGGCACACAGGTTTAAGCAGTCTGTAAGTAAACATCTCCAGAAATGTTAATGGTTCCTGGAACCTGTTTGTCTCATATAGGTGGCTTTTGGGAAATTTCAGGGGACACCTAGTCTGGGCCCCAAGTTGTGCTAACAAGTATTTCATTTCAGTTCTGCTGTAGTAGTTCAGGTTTACATGTTTGCTGACATTGGTCAAGGAAATGCTAGTTGTAGAAGACATTTCCACTCTCAAGGGCTAACATACTAAAATGCCTGTGGTCACTGAGAAAGGTGCTCATGAGGCTAGTGCTATGAAGTTTGTTACTTCCGAGATTATTAGTCTTGGGAAAACAGCTGTGACTTGGATAGTTGAGTCCATCCTGGTCTTCCTACAAAGCTGCCTAGGCCCTTGGCAGCTTCATTCCTGCAGCCCACTGGAGAATGAACCTGCCCAAAGGTTTGGAGTCCTTTTGAAATAACAAGGTTCGGGCTGCCACTGGAAGAAGGGACACTAGGTGCATGACACTGAATGGTCAGGGGAACAAGGGTTCCTGAAGAGGCTTCAGTCACACAGTGGAGCAACTGTTCTGCTGGCCAGTGCAACTGGAAAGCCTCTGGGCAGCCCTTCAGTAGCCCGCACAGAGGCAAAGCAGTTCACCTAACTGCACAGAAGCCATGACTCCAGCCATGCTGTCCCTCTTCTGTGGTGAGTTCCCGTTCTTTTAGCCCTTGGGATTAAAAGGTTGGGTTTTTAGTAGATGAGCTATGAGAGGGGTGGGAAAACTACCTCCTTTGGCCTCAGAACTCGTTAGATCCAAACCTGAAGAGAGCTCAGGGAGAAGGCGTTTGTGGAGGGTGTGTTAAGCCTCCTGCCCACCAGGGTCTTTGCTAAGGTGGCCTATTGTTCCTGTCCTTACTGCACAGCTTCTGCAGGCCAGCATCCTGCCTGTGGACTACACTCTCAATGCGAGTCGTGAAAGATGAGAACATGCTTGTCACAGCAGTGGTCTGTGCAGTACTGCTTCCAGCTCGGAGGTAGAGGCCACCACGGACATCTCTGGTGGCAAGGTGGGATCTTCCTCACAGGAAGCATTTGGGCAGCTCTGGTACTGAGAGAAATGTGGCAACCCAGGAGAGCAGTATCTCCAGGGAGAGGATACCCGTTTTCCCACCTCCTTGACCAAGTGACTGGAAGCCTGAACTGCTTAAGCATTTAGTCTCAGTGGCCAGGGAGCAGTGACTGACCAGGCTTCTGTGGTGGTTACCATGTTGAACCTCTTTCACGTTCTGCAAAAGGCCACTGCTAGTCTAGTGTCTGAGTTGTTCTTCTCTGCTCTAGAGTCCTATGGTTAGAACCTTGTTTAGGAACAGCTGCGCAGCTGAAGCGAGATCCAGCACACTGCTGCTACCGTTCGCTGCCTGACAAACTCAGGCTCCCTCTGCTGGCCTGGGAGGTGGTGCTGCTAGGCCGGTTTGGAGGACTGATGGGCTCTTTGAGCCAGAGATACTGTGGTGTCCACAAGCTACCCAGGCCAGCTCCCAAACAGGCCTCACCGTGCACCATCGCTGGCTTATCTTCCCACCCTCTCCAAGGGGAAGATGGTTCCCACTGGTGACAGTAAGCAAAAGCCAGGGACTACAAACCCAGCTTGGGTAACTCCAGGATCTTGCCACCTTTCCTCAGTTCCTCTTTCCTTTCAAAATGGGTGTCCTAGTGCATGCCTTTAAATCCCAGCACTCAGGAGGCAGAGGCGTGAGGACCTCTGTGAATTCAAGGCCAGCATGGTTCCAGGACTGTTACACAGAGACCCAGTCCTGTGCCATCAGAGAGCATCTTCCTAAGCACGGGGGTTGTTAGCACTTTCCCCCAACTCCTGCGTCTTCAGAGGAAATCTCCCTAAGTATGTGGGCCGTTAGTTCCAGGTCTTCCCCCAATACTAACACATCTGGGCTTCATGAAACTTATTCCCGTAAGGTTCAGTTCCCCTCAGACTACTCGAAGCAGTAATTCTCAACTTGTGAGTTGTGATCCTTTCACAGGAGTCTCCTGAAACCATGAGAAAACCTATTTCCATTACGACTCCTAACAGTAGCAAAATTACAGTTATGAAGTAGCAATGAAAGTAATTTTATGGCTGGAGTCACCACATGATTGTGTTAAAGGGTTGCAGCATTAGGAAGGTTGAGAACCACTGACTAGAGTTCCCGTGAGTCATCCATAGCTGGACCCATGCATGTATTGATTTTCCTGTTACTTCTTCCTATTCGGTCTCCCAGTGGGAAACCAAAGTCTTGGGTTTCGGTGGCCCCTCTTCCCCATGGCCTCTGAGGGGTTCATAACAGCTGTAATTGTTCCTTGCTGACAGTCTCCTTCTGTCAAGCACTGCCCAGCCACATGACCTTAATACCGTCTCAGCCTTACCCTCTCCCCCACAGCTGAGCGCTGTCTCTCAGGACAGCCCTCCAGGACCGTCTTGTTCATCAACACCGACACATGCCATGCCTTGGTGGCTCATAGGGGCTCGGCCGTGTGGTCTCAGGTGTGTAGTGTCAGAAGATCAGACAAGACCCCAGTGCCGGGCAACACGTTGGTTTTAATGGCATTGACATCCAGGCAGTCACATGTCAGTTCTGCTTGGCAACTTCCAGGGGTGAGGGCTGCAGCTTTGCTGGGCTGGGCTGAAGCCCTCCAGTCTGCTCAGCAGCCTCTGAGAACTCACCACCTGGCCTGTTGCTCCCCGACCCGGCCCCACTGAGAAATACAGACAATTGCACTGATTGACATAAATCCCGAGCGTTCTGGACTCCCAGCACACCCCGGTCTGTCAGCGTTGATGAGGGCTTTGGCGTCTGCTCGAGGTGGTCCAGGGCTGCTCCCGGGAATAGTGTTTATCAAATGTGACAAAAGTTCTTTTACAGACTGGGGGTCTGGAAGATTTATTTCTGTGGTTCTGAGACTTGTCTCCAATGGCTTCACTGGAAGTTGGGCCTGGATAACGCTGTGTTGGTTGGTTTATTTGTAAGGAATGTGTAAGGCATTTTGGTAAGTTGAACAGTTTGCCGAGGAGACTCAGACAGAGGTTCCCTCCTTTGAGCTGCTACCATTCTCCTGCAAACAAAGTGGAGATATGAAGGAAAGGCCAAGTCAGGAGTCAAGGCACCCCCTCTTGTCCCATGCCCAGGACCCTCAAAGCTTTTCCTGGGGCAGTTCCACAGACACCTCCAGACCTTCAGAGAGGCCCAGAGCTGACTCCAGGGGCTGGGGGTGCATGCAGAGGGACTGATGGGACCCTATGACGAGAGGAAGGTAAGGTGAGTGTGGCTGAGAGTCTGTGGTCCTGCCCCAAGAGGCCCACACAGGCCATGGAGTGAAGACAAGTTAGCAGTGCAGGTGTTGACTCCCTGGGGCCCTAAACAGCATGGACCAAACCTGGAGGTATGGAGGCTAGCCCTGCAGTCCAACCTGCACCAAGTACTTACTGCTTTTTCCAGCTGTTCTTGCAACTTCTTCACTGTGTCCCTCTCTTTTGTCAGCTGCCCCTGGGTTGTCTTCAAAAGTTCTTGAAGCTTGGTGGCAGCACGCCCCAGGTCACTTGTTAACCTTTTCTCTTTTTCTAGTCTCTCCTGTGGGCCAGAGGGTTGAGAGAAGTCAGGCCCCATGTGATATACCAGAAGAAGAGAGCTATGAGGACCTCCAAGAGCACAAGGCAGGTATCTGGTTATTCAGGCAGACAGTGCTGGCTGGGAGGAAAGCCTTTAATGACAATGCTGCCTGTGTCCTGCCAACTTCAGCTGCTGCCAGGACAGTTTCCTGGCCTGATGGTTTACTGTGCACTGCCCAGTGTGAAGGCCACTACATGTGTACCTAAAACATGACTTCAAGCTGTACAGAGCTTACATTTAATTGACAACTAACTTGTGACTGAGACGTGACTTAGTGCTGTCAAGTGCCCTCCACTAGATGTGGCCAGCGAAGCCAGTGCCTGGGTGGTTCTCTGGACTGGGCCCTGTCTAAGGTCATGAATGACTGTGGTGATTTGAGTAAGAATGACCGACCTCCCTAGGCTCATATGAGACTGCTTAGTCATAAGGAAGTAGCACTTTTGAGAAGGATTAAGAGGTGTGGCTTATTGGAGCAGGTGTGGCTTTGGAGGAAATGTGTCTCTGGGGGTGAGAACTGAAGTGTCAAAAGCCCAGGCAAAGTCCACTTCTTTCTGGGCCTGGGGATTAGGATGTAGCCCTCAGCTACTGTTTCAAAACCACGTGTGCTGCTATGATAATGGAATAAACCTTGGAAACCGTAAATAAGTCCTCAATTAAATTCTTACTTTTTTTGTTTTGTTTCTCAAGACAGGGTTTCTCCATGTAGCATTTCTGGTTGTCTGTCCTGAACTCACTTTGTAGCCCAGGCTGGTCTCAAACTCACAAGAGATCTGCCTGCCTCTGCCTCCTGAGGACTGGAATTAAAGGCGTGTACCACCACCATCCAGCTAAATATTTAATTTTATAAAAGTTGTTTTGGTCATGGTGTCTCTTGAAACCTACAAGTCCAACCGGTACCCCAGTTCATCCTCTACCTTCAGCTGTGTGACCTCTGCTACTCCTGAAGACTCCAGGGGGCCAGCAGCGCGGAGCTTCTCCAGCTCTTCCTGTAACCGATAGGCTGTGCTCTGAGCCTTGTCAGAGAGGAGAAAGGTCTGAGTCAGAGGCCTAGTAGGTCAAACCTGGTTAAATTCACCTAGGGGTTGGGGTAGGGGGCAACCCCAGCCAAAGAAGGCAATAGCTCAGGTTAATCCACATGGCTGGATCTACATGGGCAAGAAGCTTGGACATAATCTACAAGCACCCAAGCCTTCAGGATCCCCCAAAGATGTGGATACCCACAATGTTCCTCGGGTAGACTCAGTACTAGTGCCCACTCACTGGGGCCTAGAGCTTCTTAGTCCAGGTGCCGCCTGGTGGTTAAGCTGGGAAGCCCTGAAAGCGTGTAGGGACTGAGGGCCACTTGGCAGGGGCTAACCTCTTCAAACTCAGCTGTGAGCTTCTGCCGCCGTGTTTGCTCATCCTCCAGGATGGCCTCTGTCTGCTCCAGCTGTGTTTTCAGCTGTATGGAGACACAACAAATGTGACTGCAGTCTGGGGACAGACCCAAACTGAAGCTCCACCTTCTAGCTGCTTCTAGGACTCCTTGGGCCCTTCCCTGCCCTGGGGAGTCACACTTAGCACTTTCCTCCTGGGGAAACAGTGCCATTCCAGGAGCCTTTCACAGGACTCACAGGATAGGAAAGACCCCAAAGCCATGAGTTTGATCCCAGGTTCGCAATGGGAGCCCAACAACAGGTCCCTGCCTCTGGCCAACTGTTCTTGGCAGCTGTTCCTTTGGTCAAAACACTAGAAGATATCCTGCTAGCAATGACCCAGGAAATGGCCACAGCCAAAGGCAAATCCCCTTTGTGCTACAGACCCAAACCCAAGCTGCAGGCCTGTCCAGGAGCCCCTGGTGTTATGAGGACTAAAGGCCCTGGTTACCTGCTCTTGACTCTACCATACGTTCTGGGTACCTCTCATCCAGACCAAGCATGGTAGAGAGGTGGCTAGCAGTGGGGATTGGAAACACCTACTATGCACAGTTTAGTCAGCACAGAGGCTGCCCACCCTAAGTACCAGCTGGGGAGTTAGGGACACATCTTAGGACAGCTCATCACCCTAACCTTCATAGGGTCCTGCTCGGCTGGAGGGACAGCTGCAGACCCAGCCACGTCACCATCCTCTACGTGGCTCTTCATGTCACTCAACTGCTGCCTGACCTGAAACAGGGAGGGGGGCATTTGTGCAAATAAACAGCTAAAGGCATGCAGGTACACATGTATACACACAGAGAAAGAGAGAGAGAGAGAGAGAGAGAGAGAGAGAGAGAGAGAGAGAGAGAGAGAGAGAGAGAACACACCCTTGTGGAGGAGGGATAGGCCAGAACCACGCATTCCACTCTGAGCCAGCCAACAAGCCTCCAGGCCAATAAGAGCCATGGTGCTTATTGAGGTCAGCTGGTGTCACCCTCCAGGCCTGGAGCAAAGTGACTTCAGTGGATGTAGACCTCACAAAGCCAAGGAGTCTTCATGGAACAGACAGAGCTGACAACATGCCACACTTTGTAGTTTAATGATGTAGTCTCCTGTTCATGGCCTTTGGGGGGCCTCAGAAAAGATGGTATTATTGCCTTGTAGTGCCTCATTCCTCTGAGCTCTGTTGCTGGGGCCAAGATGTACAATATAGAGGAGGCCTGGAGGTCACTAACCTCTCTAGGCCTCCCATCTGAAAGGTGTTAGGGCCACACAGTTACCTGAGAAAGGTCCCAGTCAGAAGGCCTGTGGTTAGAACTCAAGTAGAAGGCCGGGCGGTGGTGGCGCACGCCTTTAATCCCAGCACTCGGGAGGCAGAGGCAGGCGGATCTCTGTGAGTTTGAGACCAGCCTGGTCTACAA
>NW_004949101.1:4679487-4716161 GCF_000317375.1 Microtus ochrogaster | reverse complement strand
AAAAAAAAAAAAAAAGAACTCAAGTACAAGTTCTTCAGGAAATATGGGCAGCCTCAGGTTCCACTTAAGTTTTACTTGGAAGGCCACCCCAAGTCTTCCTTTCCAAAAGTCCCAACAGGCAGAAACCAAAGGGCACAGTTAAAAGATAACAAGAACCCCCGGCAGGCATACTCTGTGTGCATATACTGCCTGGGTGTGGTGTGGGGTGGAGGCCTCTCACCCAGACTCAACCTAGCAAATGGCTGAGAAAAAGCTTTAGATTCATTCAGGTAACTTGGCCTAGACAACACCCACTTCTGGTGTGGTAGTCTGAGCAAGGCCAAAGAACGGGATCCAGTGAGC
This sequence comes from Microtus ochrogaster, assembly GCF_000317375.1. Classification (NCBI taxonomy): domain Eukaryota; kingdom Metazoa; phylum Chordata; class Mammalia; order Rodentia; family Cricetidae; genus Microtus; species Microtus ochrogaster. The sequence goes on along the minus strand of NW_004949101.1, from coordinate 4,715,819 downwards.
TAGGCACCCATGATGGACTTAGAAGACAGCGTGGAGGATGCTAGCCTAACATACCAGACTTGGTCTCTTGGCCAGAGCTCCCCATGTTCCATCTCCAAATTTCAGAAGCTGACAGCTACTTCAAGGTTTTCAAAATGACTGTGCAGATGCAACAGACCACAGCTCTGGCTGAGTGGGCTGCTGCCAATAGCCAGAGCTGGGGGGTGGGGTGGAGGAGGCAGCCCAGTGAAGAAGGAGCTCAACTGGCCAAGCAGCTAGGGCATGCAATCAGACACTGCAGCTGCAAACCGGGAAAACGGAATGGCCTCCGAGGCACAGTACAGCCCCTCACATCTCTGCAGGATTATCTGCTCCCAGTGCCTGACAGAGGGCCAGAGTGGGCAGGCTGCCCTGTGTAACTGTAGTGACAGGGCCTGAGCCACCACTGAAGCAGGAAAACCTACAGAAAGCAAAGGCGTGCCACCAAAAGGCACCAAGAGACCCTTTGTGATGTCCTGGACTGGGCAGGTGACGAGAGGCTAACAGGGCTGTCGTATCACAGCTCTCATTTGTTTGTTTGTTTGAGCTCTCAGTTTTGAGCAGTAGACAGGTCTTCCCAAAGACGGGAAACAGAATGCGAATATCTTGGCCCCTGGCAACTACAAGCCCAGCTCTGAGTTTTAGGCATCCTGCCAAAGTCTCAACCTAGTCTATGTAACAGGACTAAAGCATGGCAGGACCTGCTAAGCTTCAGAGTCTCTGCATGGATGTTAAAACACCACCATCCAGTTAATTACACACACACACACACACACACACACACCCCCAATGCCATACTCCCCAGCCCAGGACATAAGCCAACCTACCAGGGCAAGCTCAGCGCTTTGTTTCTGAGCTTCACTCTTGGCTTCATCCAACTGACACTGAGAATCTAACAGAAGCTGCCTCAACTTCAGGGGAAACAGCCGGGTGAGAGGTAGAGGAGAGAAAAAAAGAAAAGAAAATCGGTTCCAGTGAGTCCATATCTAACCCTGGGATGGAACCCAAGCCCGGAAGATTGACATAGAAGGGGCAGGTGTCCTCCAGCTACCATTTCCTGTCAGTTGACTTAGGAAGGCACACCCAGGCTTTAGAAACACCTGCCCACCACCTCTTATTAAAGAGCAAAAATTTGCAACCAAAACCAGATGAGGGTGTGGGCTTGGGCGATCTCCTGAAATCAGGAGACTGTAGCAGACCGAAATCCAGTGGCATCTAAAAACGACAGCAGCAAACCTGCAGAGAGGCCTCATGCTCAAAGGCCAGCTGGAGCAGGAGGTGCTGCTCTGGCCCTGCCCTGCATCGGGGCCGCCTTTCCGAAATCTGCCCAAAGACACCTCAGGGCTGTCAGTGCAAAGGGGCATCAGAAGGGCTTCGGGTGAAACCTGAAAACCTAGCTTTTAAGGGTCCTGTGGACAAGTTCTCCACAGTAAAGAAGGAGCCACTCAGAATAACCCAGGCTTCATGGGGCAGAGGCCATTCAGGACCAGAACCTAGGAATGGTGGATTCACTTACCCCTGCCACCTCCTGGGCATAATTCTGGCACTCTGCACTGGCAGCTGCCATGTGCTTCTCCAGCTCTGCTTCCAGAAGTGAAGTGTGCTCCCTCACCTAAACAGGGACAGACATGGACACTGGTCAGAGCCTCTCAGTAGCCAGCAGGGGCCCTTATTATACGAGTGGGAATGATAGCTGTCGAGTCTGGCTGGCCCCAAAATAAGCAAGGGTAAATATACTACCAGGTACACTGAGGTCACAAAGAAACAGTCCCTAGCAATAGAACCCCTCATTGAACATCGAACAGGTCCTGAAAAGTCCTCAGGCTTCAGGGTGGGTAGAGCAAAGTTTATGTATTGGCAAAGCTTAGGACAGAGGGCACTTTTCCAAAGGCCAAGGCTTGCTGCAGTACCTTGAAGAGCAGCAGGCCCCCCAGGAAGCACACCCCTGAATTCTAAGGTCTACAACTAAGCCACTACTGGGCAGACTACACAGCTCATGGCTCCCAGGCCACTGTGGCTATAAAACCTTATCACTTAGGCTCAACAAGACAAAGCCCTTGCTCAGATGAGCTATGGCCTCCTTGGACATGTGGTCTGTGAGGAGAAAAATAACAAGGATGCATACAGTCTTGGCATGAGTGTCAGAACATGACCAGCAAATTTATAGGACAACAAAAAGCAATCATCAGAACGGAGACAACATACCTGATCTGAGTTTTCAAGTTCTCCTTTTAGCTTCTCTACAATGTCTTCCAGATGTTTCACTGTGACCTGTGACTACAAGGGGTAAGACAAGACCCATCAGGCACGAGACTCTGGGAGAAGCATCCTGGACCCACTAGCTCAGGTGCCCATAGTGCTGTGGCCATCAAGCTCTGGGAAATATGCAGGCCAGCCATACCTTCTGGAGCTCCTCTTCAGCAGCCCCCACCTTGGCCTTCCACACACGCTCTTCCTCCTCCACGCTCTTCTGCAGGTCTTTGAGCATACCCTCCTGGAGAGCAGGCAACACTGAGGCAGGCCCCTCCCTCCTCAGTGACCCCGCAAACACAAACTACATCTTCTTCACCCTCTGCAGCACTAGTCTTCTCCACTGACTGTTGACCTGAGTGTCACAGGGGAAAGAAGCTGGCCCTGGCAGGGCTTTATCAGGAAATGAGGTCTACAGCCCCCGTAAAGCTGCCAGAACTCCTACTATTCTTGGAATCAAAGGGCTCAACCCCATTTACTCCAGGCCTACCTCGTCCTTCCTGCCTGCCAGCCCAAGCATCCCTATTGTAACTATCTTTCCTAGCCCCAAACCTTAAATCCATGCTTGTTCTTGACTTAATACCATCCAGCTAAAGAGATGAGGGCAAGGTGGCTACATGAGGGCACACAGAACCATGTCATCTGCCCCAAAGACTCCAGGCTCTTATTCCTGGCAGTGCCCTAGGAACACCAAGCTACAGTTACCACTAAGTCACTACCAAAGTTAGCCCTGGCTGCTCACCGTCTCTGCCAGGATGGTGCGGTACTGGTCACACTCAGCCTGCAAGGAGTTCTGGGTCTCTTCGGCCTCCCTCAACTTGGAGACTATGTCCTGAGGGCAGAGGGACAATCAGGAGTTTGGTTAGTCCTTCCTCTTGATAACTCACTGAACAAACTGGACTCCTGATTCCCAAGAGCCAGAGGAGGACCCAGCCCAGCAGTGTCACTTACCAAGGAGGGCTCTACGGAGGCAGGTGGTTTCTTTAGCAGCTCAGAGCCCTTCTCTTTGACTTCCCGCAGCCACTCAGCATAGTTCTGCAAAGAAACAGGCATGGTGGGGCCAGGTTGCTCCCTGACAACAATGGGGACCTGGGGAGTCATCTTTCTCCCTACCTGGTGTGCTGAGATGGAGAGGTCTGGGAGCAAAGCCAGCAGAACCTCCTTGGTCTGGGCCTCAGCCAAATGGAGCTGCTTTTCTGATTCTTCCTGGAGGATGGAGAGAAAAGGGCAGCACTCAGCCTATGCCCCCGAAGAGCACATCCTCAGCACTGCATGGGAGGGACAAGTCAGAGGAGGCTAGGATGTTTGGTCTATGGCCCTGGTTATTTGTGCAAACCAGCAGACACTCAGGTCCCAAACACTTTCCCTTTCCAGTTTGTGTGTGCAAGGATATACACACGTGTATAATAACCAAGCTGAGGTGTACAGTAAGGGCGGGGAGGGGGCGGGAAGAGGCTAGAAGGTGCATGGTGTCAGAACAGGTAGAAATTGAAGGTGGAAGCAGGGCATATCCAGCAGCCACCAGGGTCAGGGCCAGTAGGAGACAGAGACAGAGGCTGAAAAGGGTCAGCTCCAGCTAGAGGAGGAGAAGGGGACCAAATTCCCACCAGGCAGAGCTAAACCAACTTAAAGAACACAGTGAACGTGACCCAAGCTTGACTCATCCCAAGCTGTGCCAAGCCTGACACTCCTCATTGGTCCTCCAGAGGGAGTCAGCAGCCCCCTACGCAAGGCACAGCACCAGGAAAAGAGGCAGAGAAGACCTAAAGGAGCCATCGAGCAAAGCCCAGGACAACTGCATCCCCTGAGGACACAAGTCTGTGGAATGGCTCCAGGGAACTTTGGCCTAAAAGTTTTGTCTAAACCTGAGACAGCTAGAACCCACTTTCAGTTCCATACCTCTGTGTATGGCTTGAGGCTTGACGTGGCAAGGACCCCAACCTTGTGAGCAGCACTTTGGCTATCTATCCCTGATCCATGAAGGCAAACAACATGACATATGAGGTCACCCTCTACCTCTATCTGCCTGTGTAGCGACAATCAAGTAAAGTAACAGCTTAGACCACAACTTCCACATTTGCCACAAACGTGGGCCAGATTCATGGGTCATTTCTAGGACTAAAAGTCCAATATTCCAGGAATCTGACTTCAGCTCTAAGAATGCAGTGTGGCTAAGGCTAGCCTTTCCCAGGTCTTTCTTTGGAGAACCACGAGAGAGTTACTGCAAAGCTGTCCTATGGAGATGGACACTCCCGTGTAAGTGATGCTGGCAAGAGATAGCCTTTCATGTGTGATGGGCGCAGGTGCAGGGAGCTCTAGGTGTCACCACTGCTGGGGATGAGATGCCATACTGGCTCCTGGCCAACAAATGGCCCTCGAGGACTTCACTGCCCAGTCCCTGAGATACAATATAATTTTCAACTTAGTCCAGGATGAAAAATGCACAAAATCTGTAAGCTGCATAACCCTGGGCTTGCTCAGGGTCTGCGCTCCTCTCAACAGAGAAAAGCGTCAGGGCACAAATTTATTTGCTCCATCTTAAGGAAAATGACAAAACAAGGAGGGAGAGAAGGAAAGAAGAGGCCATGGAGCTTGGGTGGTGGGGGCAGTTAGATACAGGAAATGTTCTAAAGCCAAGGCTAGCCAGTCCATGGCTTTTGAGTCTCATAGTGTTTGCTAAAGAGATGGGTATTGGTGCTTCACCCGTGGCCTTACCAAAGCACTCAGGATGCACAGGGGCTCTTACCTTGGCTTGGGTCAGGGAGCGCAGCTTCTCCTCACAGGCCCGCTCAGCTAAGGCCAGTGCCTCCATGGCCTTCCAGTTCTTTTCTCGGAGGTCCTAGAGGGAACCAGAGAAAATCAGCGTGGGGCAATTATAGCACAGTCCCCACTGGCCGCCTCAAGCTGGTCTCAGCAAAAGCAGAGCTCACAGAGCCTCCTTTAGTCCACACCAGGGAATCTCCTAGGACCTGCTAGGAACCAAGTATTCTTTCCTTGGTCTATGTACACATGGCCTCTCAGGGCAGGTGGCTCATATACAAGATAGATACTGTGACCAGAAGTAGGAATGGTCAAGGCACAAGGTAAAATGGCCTGCCATTTTCAGGAAAGAGAAGTGGGAGCTAGCTTATCTCTTTAGAGGGAAGTTTCCTGTGGCCCCTGGCATAGTTCTGGCCTGGACAGTCCTTGGGAAGCTTTGTTCTCTATGGGGGCACTGTAACAAGGCACGTTGCAAGCACAGCCCCAGTCAGTGGAGAGGTATGCCACCTGTGCATGACTTCTTCATGGCTTCTAGTGTCACCCTCCCTACCCTGAACTGTTCAAAGGGAGCGTACGTCCTGAGCCAGGCCAACCACTGCAATCCCAGCCCAGAGGTGGCCCCATGCTTGGGCAGTCTGCTATGGGATAGCTGTGGGCCGTGTGGGAATGGAGAGGCTGAGGAGCGGCTCAGCACACACTGTAAACTTCCAGCACAAACAACGGGGAAAGGAGCTGGGAGCGAGCCACGTCCCATGCGGCCTGGGTGGTCACAGAGTGTCTTCAGGTGACTTGGGAGGACTTGGCCCACAGGCTCCTCTCTGCCCCTTCTACTCACATTGTTCTTCCCTTTCTGCTGCTCCATGGCCTCCTTGAGCTCACTGGTCTCCTTCTCCAGACACGACACCTGTGACTCCAGCTCCTTGAGACTGGGGGCGGGGAGGGGGATGGTGAGGTGTCAGTCTTGGCTCCAAGAACTCATTTCTTCTCTGCTTGGGCACCTGGCCCAGCTTGAGGTCCCTCCCATCTGCCTGGGCATATGCTTTAAAAAGCCTATCTATAGCTGCCTAGCCTCTTTCTCCACTCACCTTAAGCACGGGAATCAGGGCAAGGACCTGAGTCAGAGTTAGAAGTAAGGTTTTTAAGACGTTCTTTCTTCTAGCCTAGGTCCTTTCTGGGTACCACAGCCCATGTCAGCTGACCCTTCCCTGTGGGTGCACACCTGGCCCTTAGCGCTGAAACTCAGGGCAGTGCTGCCGCCCCTCCAGCTGGAACTCTTGGAACCACGGTTCTTAGCAGCTCTCAAGAATCCCAGCACTCGGGAGGCAGAGGCAGGTGGATCTTTGTGAGTTCGAGACCAGCCTGGTCTACAAGAGCTAGTTCCAGGACAGGCTCCAAAACCACAGAGAAACCCTGTCTCAAAAAAACCAAAAAAAAAAAAAAAAAAAAAAAAAAAAAAAAAAAAAAAAAAAAAAAAAAAAAAGAGTCCACTGATTTCTAGCGCTTCAGAGACTTACAAGCTCCTTCTTCCTAGTTTTGGGACTGAGTTTGAGGAATTAGCTTAAGACAACCTATCACACTATAGGATGGTCAAGTCCCCATCTTTCCAGTGCTCTCCAGTGACCTTCACCATAGAGAAATAAAAGCTATACTCAAGGCTCTTGGGGATGAGCCTCAAATGGACATCTTAATGTGATACCTTCTGCACTGAATGTAGAACAGATGGCCCGAGCCAGATATAGGAAACCCAAAGTCCAGAAGTAGTCAATTGTGGTGGTTTAAATAAAAATGGCCCCCATAGGCCCATAGGGAGTGGCATTATTAGAAGGTGTGGCTTTGCTGAAATAGGTGTGGTTTTGTTGGAGGAAGTGTGCCATTAGGCTCTGAGTCTCAGAAGTTCGAGCCTGGTTAGTGTGTCACTGTCACTTCCTGCTGCCTGCATATCCAGATGTAAATGCTCAGCCACCTCTCTAGCACCATGCCTGCCTGCATGCCACCGAGCTTCCCATCATAATGAATTAAACCTCTGAACTGTAAGTCAGCCCCAATTAAATGTTTTCCTTTTTAAGACTTGCTGTGGTCATGGTGTCTCTTCACAGCAACAAAATCATAAGATATCAATGATATTCTAAACCAGCAGCTTGAGCAACTCTGAGATGCCAAGAGAAGCCTGACACAGAGTAGCTGCTACTAGTCTGATGCAGGGATCTGATTGCCAATGTCAGCTAGAAGGGAACACACACACACACACACACACACACACACACACACACACACACGTTTCTTTCAGGAGGCCATGGTCAAAAGCTTTTTGAAAACCACCATTCTAATTCACACTAACATGAACTATAAAGTCAGCATGGGCTGAACACATGGCCATCCTGACCACCCTGACTAACAATGGATTCAGTCTGGCACAGCTTCTGTTTTCAGTCTGAATATGGCAGACCTGGCCTAGTGGGCTTTGTGGCTATGGGTTTTAGGCCCACGAAACCTTGAATACACCCTGAAAGCTCCACTTGGATCCCTCAGTTACTCCCTCTGAGGCCAGCATTATACAATCGTCTCTTCTGGCAGAACACCCCGAGCACGTCCAGGGTAAGACCCTGAGGAAGAAGCATGCACACCAGTGGCAAGGACACACTGACCATAACCTCCTTGGCAGTGGCTATAAAGTTCCAGAACATTTGGTTTGGTACTCCAGCTCAGAACAGGGTGGCTCCACTTAGGCAACTTACAGATACACTGTTTCAGAAGGAAATCAACCAATTCCTGCTGGACATACTAACACCAGACTTTAGCAGGTCTTATTCAGAGTGTGACTTAGTTATCTTAGTAATTTTACTGTGTAACACAAAAACCTGAGGTTGTTTTGATACAAGGTCTGGTAGGTCTGTCTGTCCTTAATCTTGTAATCTTCCTGCCTCAATCTTTAAAATATTAAAATTACAGGTGTGTCTTATCATGCTGGTTTTCAAAACTATGATCTTAAAACACAAGAGAAAGCCGTAAACGAATACAACCTCTCCACCTTATAAATATCATCAGGAGAAAAGAGGTTCATCCATGCATTCTGAGAGGGCTGACTTCTGGGTCTTCAAGTGAGTTTCTAGTTTATTCTTAGCATGCCCCTCCTCCCAGTTACAGAGCCCGGAGGATGCCAGGGGACACTCAGGCTGTGACTAGGAAGCTGCATTACTGCAAAGCACATGGAGAAACAACTCTTTGGCAGTAACAGTCAGAATGAAGGATCCTGGTGGCTGCTATCCTAGGACACTGCCAGGATGCAGGGAGACCATTCTTCGTACCCCTCCTTCACATGGCTGCTTTGGGGGCCTAGACCATGGCAGCAGGACTCACCTCCCAAGCCTGTGGGCATCTGCCCCAGAGGCGCTGGTCAGAAAGACTTGAGCCTGATCTGAGCAGGCCATCCAGACACTTTGGCCTTAGCCAACAGCAAACAAAAGCCATGAGAATGATTGGTGTGAGTCTGTATGCAACTGACACTGAGGGGAAATAGTCTGGCCAGCAGGAAGTCACCTCACAAATGAAACGACTCTATAATGTGCTCTGGACTACTCCAACAGAAAGGGACACTTCCTCATTTGACTTCTGGATCTCAATCCTTAAAAACCCCACACCTTGCAGAAACCGAGAGCCTTTATGAAGCACTGGAGAGAGGCAGCACAGCTTACTCTGAGTTTCATTGTTATGTTCATCCAGGGATTTGGGCTAAGCTTCAAGTGTTAAGAAGGCGTGAGACCTCTAAGAGGCAGGGCCTAGGGGGAGGTAGTTCGGTCATGGGAGTGCTGCCCTAAAAAAGGAATTATTTCTATAAAGGCAAGCTGTTGTAAACAATAAGCCTGACCCTGGTCTCCTGCCTCACCACGAGCAACTTATGGATTCCTGCCATTGTGTTACACACTGGGATGTGAGAGCCAAGGAGGGCCCTCACCAGAGGCCAGATACCAAACCTGAGAGCTGAGGAAGTATCTTTTCTTTTGAAGGGTGCCCAGCCTCATGTATTCCGCTGTAACTATGGAAAGCAGACTAGTGCAAAACTCTTGCAAGGTGGCTTTGTTCCCTACCAAGTCTGTCTTCTATCCTCTAAGTCACCGGAGGGACAGGTTAAACAAGGGGACTCTAAAATCTAAAAATTCTGAAGGAGGATTCCCCCCCCCCCCGAGGAGACCCAAGCATTCCAGTGAAAGCTCCAGCTTCCAGGGGCCCATGGCCAACCTGGGCTGCAGCTGGAGCAACAGCCCTGCAGCCCTCCGTGAAGCTTACCGAGTTTGCTGCTGGTCCACCTCAGCTTGGCTGGCCTGAAAAAAACCACAGAAAGCTCCTTGGTTCCACAAGGCTCACAAGTGCAGGAACTGGGCAAGGCTGGAGGCCCTTTGCTCAGCAGAGTTCACCCTCTCCTCGGACTGGCCTGAGAAATGACTGACCTGGGTGACTTGGGCCTGGCCTGCTCCTAGAAGCGTCTCAATGGAACGGATCCTCTCTGTGAGCTGTAAGTTCTCTGCCTTGGCATCCTGGAGCTGCCCATGGAGATTACTCAGCTCCTCACACTTGCTTTTCACTTCTACCTCAGAGGACTGTAATTTGCTGTGCAGCTCTGTAGAAGGACAAGGAAAGAAGTCAGGGTCTGGAAATGCCTGGCTGGGCACCTCCTCCAACACACATAGAACGCCAAGGGCTCCCTCTTGCACTGTGTGCCCAGAGGCCTCACTTCCGCATGGAGCTGCTTATGGACTGGTAAGGAAAGGCGATCTGTGGCAGCGACATCTGTGAGCACCACAGGTAAAATAAACTAGTGAAGGAAAACGAACAGCAAGCAAAGCATATTCAGTGCAAGCTACACACAAGTCACTCTCTACAAAGCACTGATTCATAGGAGTGAGACTGAGAGCAGAAGTGAGACATCCAGCCGCTGTGCCCTCCCAAGGACCTGCCTGGCCCTTCGGTGGGAGACATCCTCCCGCTACGGTCAGCTCACAAGTCCCACAGCTAAGTTAGCCCAGTGCCTCTGACGCTTCCTCTCCCTGAGGCTGATCTTCAGGCTCAACCCTAGGTGATGCTTCCAGATGGAGCCTGAACAAGGCAAGAGAGACTGAGTCCCAGCTTCCCAGGGATGGGATCACCTCTCTCCCCATCTGTAGCATGGGGGCTCTGCACCCACCATCTCAAAGTCTGCCTCCACCAGGCCACTCTCTTTCTTGTCTGGACAATGGCAGCTGCTCCTATCACCGCTTCTCCCATTGCCCATCTGAGCCTGCACCACAATTCTGAGGAGTGCCAGTGGAGATGAGTCATGGCCCTGCCCCACATCTTCCCATGTAGTCAGCTTTCTCATCCCAGTACATACTTGCGGCAAGTCCACTCCTTTCTCTGGGCTTTGTGCTGCCTGGGCTCTCCTTCTTCTGACCTATAGTTTTAAGATCCCACCTTCTACCTCAGAGGGCACACAGTGGCCAAAGGCATACCTGGCCTTCTAGAGCAGAGGCCAGGAAGCTGGCCCAAGGCTGCTCACCCCCACCCATTGTAAAAAGAGTTTTGTTTCAATGCCAGGACTGTCGATTACAGGATATCAATGGCTGCTTTGCCCCCAGTAGCAGAGCAGTGTGGTTGTAACAAAAATCATCTATCTCAGAAAGTCAAGCATTTACTTCTGCCCCACCACAAACTGTCTGTCCAGAAGGCATTGTTGTGACTAGTCCTTGTGGCTAGCACTGCTGCCAGCCTAGCGCCCATGTCAGAGGTTCAGGAGGAATGGTGGGTAAGTGACTGATCACCACATTCTTATCACCAGCACCACCTAGGCCTCATCCAGCCCTTGCAGGCCCTGCCCCCCCTCTACCGTCCTCACCTCATGTTTAACACTTCCAGGTTCTACTCTGTAGCCAGTGGTGGATAGTTTGGGCCCACTATGCTATGGTTCCCACAATGAGACAAGGTCACTGGGAAGACTCATCTGGGACAGTCATCCAGAAAGAGCCATAGACACTGCTGCACTCACCTGCTACCCGCTGCTGCTGTTCCTGGGCCTTCTCAGCATCTGCCCGGAGGCTGGCGTGGCTAGTCTGTGCCCTGCACAGCTCCCGGGTGACCTCCTCAAGGCGCTTCTGCAGAGCCTCTTCACTCTCTTTATGGGATGCCTGAGGAGGAACAGACAGGAAGAGGGCTGTGAGAAGCAGAAGAGGCCTAGCTCCTGTAAGCTGAGGGGCTGCAGAGAACACAGCTCTTTACATGGTTATCCTAGTCACTGTGGTCTCTGGATGGTGGGCAAAGAACAAGTTCAGGGCCAGTGACATGGTTCAGCTGGTAAAGGTGCTTGCCTCCAGCATGATAATCTGAATTTAGTCCTTGGGACCCATACAATAGGAGAGAATACTCTCATGATGTAATTTCAACAAGAAAGAAAAGTCCATTTCTGGATAATTCTGAATCTGTATAAATATTCCCCCAGCTAGCACCCCTTCAATGTGAGGACAGATCCTTGAGTTCTTGTTTGGGGGGAGATAGCTTCCCCATTGGTGTCAATTCTCTCCCTTGAAGTAGCTGCACACAAGCAAGGCACACAGTTAAGACATATAACACTGCTAGCCTTTTTACTTCAAAGTTCAGCCACACAAAACCATCGGTGTCCAACCATGCTTGATCCGTCAAACGGCCATTTCTCCTATTTCAGTCTGCATCTCGAGGACTTCCATGTCAATACAGACAGGTCCACCTCATCCTTGTTCAGAGCAACACAACTGTTGCCCACTCAGTGGCAGAAAGGCCTTTCTCATCTCTCAATCAATCCTCCTCAGGGCATCTGTCAATCATTCCTAAACACTGGCCTCCTGGCGAGTGGGTACTTTACAGGCCAAATTCTGCAAAGGACCAGATCTCTTCAGAACCCAAGTTTGTCTGGATCACGGACGAGTGAGAGGGGACAGTCAACAAGTAACTCTAGTCAGCTAAAGTGGTATTCCAAGACATGCCTCAAACACTTTAAGGGGCTGACAGATTGAAAACACCAATTTCCTTCTCTTCCAGAGCAATGTCTGCACAGGGGTGCTAAGCCAACCATTTTAATGACATGGAGACAAAGCTGAATCCAGTGATAGAGCAGCTCTTGCTAAGAATGTGCCCCTTGGCTGTAGAAAAGTGTGCACTATACAAGGGAAAGTTGGGGTAGCTTTAGGGTGGGTAATATTTTCTCTACATTCAAATGTGTCAAAAGATTGGCTCAGCTCCAAATAAAAGGCACAAAAGTAAAGAATGGTCCAATGTCTCCCAGTGGGCAGGCATGCTTCTCCTCTGCCCATCCATCATAGCATATATAATATCCTCACCGCTCTGTCAGTACTGAGAAGAACAGGACAGAGACATCACCTGTGCAAGAATACCACCAGCCCGCCTGTGTCTCTCTTTTCATTAAGTAGGAGAACCAACCTGTCTCATTTTTCTTCTCACTGAAAAATGAGAGACTGCTCATTTTTCTTCTCGTGGTCAACATTAACTAAAGTACTGATTTCAATAAACAATCACAGGAATCCATTCATCTAAAGAAATTAAAAACTTCAAAACTTTAACAGAAAGCACTTACATACACCTTAGGAGACAACGAGCCTTTTAGTCTGGAAGAAGGTCATCAACACAGGCAGGCTAGTTCTATGCTAGGCCAACAGGCCATGGACTTCCATAAATAAACACTGCTGGGACTAAGGTTCAGTCTATCCTGGGACAAGGAGTAGGGACAGGTTCCATTTACCGCCTGGAAGATGGCTCTAGGGTCAGAGTTAGGGCCACCTCCTGATGCTATGCTTTGGGAACTAAGCCAGTAGGGCCTTGCCCGCCCTGGTCCCCAAAGAGTTAGAAAGGCAGAATGAAAAAGGCCTTTCTTTCTAAAAAGCAAGCTGCAGTCTCACACGGCTAATCTTTAGTTGCACTGCAGACAGGCACTACTGTCATGTCCAGGAGCAGAGAGGAAGCTGGGCTCAGCCTAGGCCAATTCGACTTCACACAAGCTAGTAGGAGCATCAGAAGTCGTAAGTCCCGGGGCTGACTGAAGCCTTGTGGGTGTTACCTAGCATGCTACGAGGATAACCTCCCTCCCTCTGAAAGAGACTGGGAAACATCTTCCAAGCCACAGCATCTCCAGCCAGAAGCTCACTGTCACTTCAGAGCTGCAGTAGCCAGACTCAGACCCAGAGTCTGACTTTGCCATGCCCCTTGCCATGCAAACTTTGGGTAGTTGTTTCACTTCTCTGGGCCACAAGCGTCCTTGTGAGTGAATGGCAGATGTCAACAGTTCCTACCTTGTAGAATAGGGTATAACATTTAGGGTATAACATTGGTACTTATTGGTAACAAGCACACTGATGCTTAGCACACAGCATTTCCTGTATGCTACTGCTCTAACAAGGCAAAGTTCAAGAGTTCAAGCCCCAAACACTGACTAAACTTCCAGCTATTCACCCTGCCTGGAAAGGGATGACTATGCTCATACAGAACACCCACAGGGCTATACAATCAGGTTCAGTGCGCAGCGAATGGACACTGAGGTGGCTACCACTGCTACTCACCTGCAGTTGTAGGACCTGCTTCTCAAAGGTGGCTGCTTTGGCTTCCAGAGCTTTCCGTTGTTGCTCCTCCTGCCGGGAGGCTTCTGACTTCTCCACTAGCTCCTTGTTGACCTTGCTAAGCTCCTGTCTGAGCTTTGCCAGTTCTGTGTTCTGCCTGTAAGACAGTTCCCAGCCCCAGTTGAGGAGGGGGATAGAGACTGGCAACTGATCCCTCTCTCAGGCATATCTGCCCTTTTCTAGTTTAGTGCCCAACTCTTAGGTTCATTATCTAAGAGTAAACCATGTGGCTTTTGGTGTGGATTTTATTGAAAATGGGTTGCCAATATAGTATGTGGAGCAAAAGGCCTCTCTCAGACACCACTGGAAGCAGACAGAACAAAGACAAGACAGGTGCAAGGAGCGTCCCCTCACTCCCTGCACGTGTGTCTCACTTCACTGCAGAAGAGAGGATGGCCAGCTTAGGGAGTGCCTCTTGAAGGCACTGATGGTCCTCGTCCTGGCTCCTTGTTCCACCAGATGACCAGAGAGGCCATTCAAGGCTAGAGATCAAGACACTTAGAAAAAGTGCTTCAGTGTGGCACTTTAAAGTGGGTGTCAGGCCACAAGAATATTCTGGAATTTCAGGAAACTTACTGAAGGAAAGTTTGAAACTAATCAAATGTCTACCTCTGTTACTAGCTAAACAAAGCATAAGACAAGGGGACAAAAAGAAGTGAAAACCCAGCTGCGAGCAGCTGTGCTTCACTGACAGGTGGGGTCCCTCCTCTCTGACAAACTATACCAGAGACCTAACCACAGAACCTTTAACTCAAGCACTGTACAGTGCAGAGATCCAAATGACCTGGTAAGGGTGGTGTGGCGCCTTCTCGGGACTGCTTAGGACTTGTGGATGGAAACAGGGCTGGTAAAACCCACTTGGCTGCTGTGGACTCCCGACCAGGCAGGGTTTCTGGACTGAGGGGAGGCAGCAGCCACTACTTGGTGACAATTCCCCAAGCTTCAGAACTTTCTTCAGAAAGAAAGTGACAGAGATTCCACATGACAGAGAACACCAGAGTTTCTCAGTCCTCAATGTCCTTGCAGTGGAGGACTGAGACTACAGCAGGTCCTTGAAACACCTATATTCTCAACTAGAATAAATCTGGCTTTGATACTCTGTGACAACCCCCTCCGTATACCATGTATGCCAGCAAGGATGAGCAGCAGGTTGGCACACATCAGATCTTTCTGAAGCATCAATGACATGAGGGGCTCTGGGCCAGCTGCTAAAAGATGCAACTGCTCAGAACCCGCATAGATGCTGGATGTGGCCAAGTAGAAACTCACAGGAAGTCCTGTGTATGGCTGCCACACCAGCCCCACACCCAGAAAGACGCTTGACTGCATCTGCTATAGCCCACAAGAGACCCACTAAGTCCACCCAGGTTCTCAGTCCTAGGAAACATGTTACCATGGTCTCTACATGGGACACTCAGCTTACTTGCTTTCCACCTGGCTGGTGGCCTGGTTCAACGCATCCCTCAAGATGGAGTTCTCCTGCTGTAGGCGGGCCAGCTGGGTGTTGGGGCCATTCTCCAGCTGCTCCTGAAGAGTCCGGATCTGAAAAGTTACCAACAAGATCATCAGGGCTGGTCAGCCACACACAGCATTAGCAAGGTCACACAGCTCAGAGTGGAAGGTCTGGAGACTACATCTGCTCCAAAACAAGTCAGGAGTGTGCATAAAGCAAGAGGTACAAGCACTGTGCCACTCCAGTGTCAGGGTCTCAGGCACAAGTATAGACCTCCTTCACCATCACCCATCTCTCTAACCAACGCTGCAGACAGATGCACAGGTACCTGAGGTCACACAGGTATACTATTCTGAGAGAAAAAAGCACAGTGCCACAGAGCACAACTACCTCAAGGAGGACTCATCTCTTGCCTCCTGAGTCCACATGGCATCCCTGAGACATGTGGCAGGGAAGCAGTCATGCCCACAATGAGCCAAGCATAGGTTTTAGAAGATAAATGTCAGTCAAGACAGGGAGTCACCAGTGCTGGTCTCCCGATCCAGGTAAAGGTATGTTCAGATTTCCTACTTTATGGGATCCTCCCAACCACCTAGAGAAAGTGTAATCAGCATCACTGCAGCCTCACCTGCTGCAAGGCTCTTTTGAAACGGTGCTCTTTAAAACATATTTTAAACCTTCCTGGTTAATAACATCAGATGTACGGAAATGCCCAGTCAGATTCAGATCCCAGCAGACTTCCTCAGTCTCTGCTCAAGCCTCACCCTCTGTGTCCCCATGAGTCACCCAAGCCTTCTCTTTCCCCTGTGCCCACCTTGCCCTGCAGCTGCTGCACCTCCTTCACATGGTCCTGGTAGCTGGCCTGCATTCGTGCCTGCACAGCTGCGATCTCCTGCTCCCGAGCTACCAGCTGCTTCTTCACCTTGGCCTCCCCAGCTGCAGCTTTGGCCTTCTCTGAAGCCATCTCCTAAGAAGAAACGGCAGGTAGGGGTGAGGGAACTTGACCAGGCAGGCAGAAACAGGGCCAGATTACTTTCATGAAAAGCATTGAGAGGGTAATGTTCTAAGTGGAGTTTGTTCTGTCTCTGTAGCCTAGAAGACAAGTATTGTTGCCAGCACCCACTGGTGCTCTGATAGCACACTCTTCTGGGATCTGTTCCCATTCCCAGATTAGTGGGGTCCTGCATAGACTGGCAGGGCCCAGAAGGTATCCACAGACCGGCCTCCATATACAGCCTGGAACCGTACCACCTCCCATCCTGACTTTCTCAGTAGTGTCTGGCTGGTGTTTGCAGGCCTCGGGCTCCTTTGCTGAGCAGAGCCCTATCTTACAAGGCCACACACTTTGGCACTGGAGTGGACACACAATGGTCTTGTCCAGAGTGTGGTGTCTGGAAAGACAATGGCTGGAACGGTTTCCAGAAGGTTTTGCCTTCCTTGGCCTGGAGTCTTCAAAGCTACACCTGGGCCCTGAACACTTAAAAGGGAGCACTGCCAAATCATAGAGCTCCCAGGAGTGCTGAAGCCCATAAGCTCCTTCAGACACTGGTCACAGGCCCAACTCTGACAGGTCCTTCCAGGTGAGTGGCACAAACTCTGCAGATGACTGGCATTCTCAGTGCATCCAGGACAGGCCTTTTGGCATGTCTCCAAGAATGATCACCAAGCAAGACCCTTTCCCAAACATTTTCTCATATACTTTCTCAATGGTTTGGGACTAGGAGATATAACACCGGCATGACATACACACGCTGGCTCTGTTGGGATATGATGGTCCACAATTGCAAGGGCACAAGGACGATAAAAGCAGACAAAATAATAAACATTCAACTATTTACAAAGGGAAGATACAAATACCAACAAAAGCTCCTCCCTCAGCTGCAAGTCAGCCGGGGCCTCAGTGGCCACTTGCTTACAAACAGTCTGTTAGGCTGGGCCAAGCAAGGTCAGAGTATTTGCTCTACAAGGCTCACAGTCTACCAGCAACCAGATACAGGTCTGTGGCAATTATAATGATCACCTCCATGAGAGTTCCGTAAGATTCCTCAGTGCTGGTTACAAAACTAAGTCATATAGGATATTAAGAAAATGTCCAACCCACCAGGGAGGTACAGGAGAACCTCAGTAGACGCAGGAAAGAGTAGAGCATCCTGGGAGCAGGCAGCCATCCAAAGAGGGGAAGGTAAGATGCAGAGGCCTAGCACTCAGGGTGCAGATTTGGGGATGGAGACTGGGAGCTAGTGACAAAGCATGAAAGAGGTTTAAGTAGAGATCAGCGTTGGATCTCCTGAGCTTATAGGAAACTGGACGTGGGTAGGGATAGAGGATCATAGCTGGACACTGCTGGACACTGGCATTAAATCTGGATCAGAGCCAAGGCCCACACTCTGGAAGATGAGGTGGGTAACAAAAATCAAGGCTTCTGGACCTACAGTCCATACCAGGAACAGATTCTACTGCCACAACCAAAGAAGGGTGGGACATGAACATGTTTGGTAATTAGGTGTCATTGTGGAAACCATGGCACACAGCCACCTCTGAGGGAGAGCATGGACACTGAGTGGCCAACACAGAGGTAATATCTAAGAAGCCTTACTTCCTTCAAACCTGCCACCCTGTCCTTGGTGAATATGACTTCAGAATGGGAAAGAGCCCACTCTATCAGAGGTTACAACCTCCTCATCTATCATGTCTTAAGCCCTTTCTAAATTAAAGGTATAGACACAACTGACTAGTCAAGGAACATACAGCCTGCTAGAAGGGCAGACACTCCTGCAGCCTCTCATCTGTACTTCAATTTGGGAGTCAGCAAATTTCCATCAGGACTCCTCTGTCTATTTAGAAAGAAGGTATTTTTGTTTTTGTGTGTTTGTTGTTGTTGCTTGTTTTTTGATCACTGACATAAGCTGGAGCCATCTGAAAAGACTGTTGGTTATGCCGACCCTGGGCAGGTAGTAAGCAAGCCAGTAAGCAGCTGTCCTCCACGGCTTCCACTTCAGTTCCTGTCTTGAGTTTCTGCCCTGACTTCCCTCAGTGATAGAATGTGAACCGAGAGTTAACATGAATAAATCCTTTCCTCTCGAGTTGGCTGTGCTGTTTATTACAGCAACAGAAACTCTAACTAGGGCAGAAGGTATTAGAACAGCTCCCCAGAACTGCGGACTCTAGTCATCTGATCTAAGAAGTTGGAGGACTCTGCCAAGTTCCATGATATAAACTCTCAGCTTTCCTGCAGCCTAGGCCTAAATCCTAACATGAAGTGTGCATAGAGCTAAGAGGAGATGGTGCATCCAATTGTCGTAAGCTGAAGGCCTGCATTTCCAGGAACCCAAGATAGCTCAAGTAGGCCATGTGGTGACATCTTAAGAGGCAGGACAGGAGGTCACTGAACCCTAAGAAGAGGTCTCTGGTGGATGACCAACTTGTCTATCAACCAAATTTTCTGTCTGGCTCAGAGGTGCAGTCACTGAATTTAAGAACAAACTCAATTTGCCTCATTTCTAGTTTGTCTCAAGTAAAACAGATGGGAAGTACCTAAGGGAAGGGCTATGCCTCAGATGGGGTCAGATATTTAATGGCCCAGGCCATTCCCGAGTCTGCTGCCTGGGACAGGGAAGGCAAGACCAGGGAGACGGCAAGAGAAAACCCACAGCACCTGGCACAAGAGAGAACTTCCTAACTGAGAGGATACCAGGCCCATGGGGATTCCCCTAGTCCTGCCCTCTATGTCCTCTGGGGATTCTGGGACACCAGGACCCACTTCAGAAGCAGAGAGGCAAGGGAGAGGCTCCAGTGAGCTCAGCAGTGAGTGACTGTCCAAGCCTGGGGACCTGGTATATCCTGAACAATGCCCCAAACCTGCCCCCTTAGCATCCCTGGCTCACTGCTACCTGTCATTCAGAGTAAAAGCCTTCTGAGCAGCCACAAGCAGCCAAGAGCTACCCTGTACAACACTCCACTAACATCAGAAACAGGGAGGAAGATCAACCTCTGCCCCAGTTCTCAGGAAAACCAAACTGGATTAAGTGTACACCTCCTCCTTCCTCAATGCACTAACTCAGAAGATGACTTGTCATCCTGGGAACCATCACAATCTGAGGTTCTGGTCGCCGCTGAGCTGCATGTATTCCTAGACCTCAGAGGAGGGACCCCAATACCACACCATCAACTCTTTAGACAGCACAGAATCTTCAGTCAAAATATTCTTGGCTTGCTAAGACAGACAAGCCCCTATCCTGATGCCCAATGGGCAACTGTGGCTGAGATTCTCAGAGAACAGAAAGAGAAGGGGCTGCCTCACTTCTAAGCTTAGCCAGTACCTTGTTGAGTTCCCTTAGTTTGCTCTTGGCGACAGCCGCATCCTCTTGCTCCGTCGCTAGCAGCTTTTCTTTCTCTTCTAGCTGGCGTTTCAGAATTGCTACAGGGTCGCCCTTCTGCGTGGCCTAAAAATGTTGGCAAAGCCATGTTAAAGGGGAACAGAAAGAGACATAGTTCCCCCCACTCTGGCAGTGAAACAAGAGCACAGTGGGTAGGTAGCAAAGTACCATCTGACCCTAAACACAGCCATGAGGAACAGACGGTCCAGCCTTCAGAAACTCCTAGACCTTGTGCACATGGATGCTTGCTGTAGTTTTCATAACCATAGGATTTCAGATCTTAAAGCCAGTATATGCAGCCTGGAGGCCACTGGCTGCAGTATGGGAGCTAGAACAGGAAGTCTGTATTCTAAGGACATGGTCTGAGATAAGCAGGGACCATAGTTACCTTGACTTCAACACTCATACCCAGGAAACATCCCCAGTGCTTACTTGCTGAGGAGCTCCTGCATCAGCAAGAACATACAGAGCCTGTCATCCCCCAGTGAGAGCCAAGAAATGACTTAGCCCCAACACCTCCAGCCACTGAACTGACCAGCAGAGTTACTACCCGACTAGTTAGAGACAAACCCATGCATACCTCACTCCCTAGAACAGAGGCACTAGAGTAGGAATCAGTCTTTGAGTTTGCCATGGTAGAACAAGGGACATGTCACAGGGCTCTGCCACACACTATGTCTGGATTTCTTTCCTTATACTCTGGCCCAAACCAGGTGGGCCAGATCCCTGCTCTGCCTTCCGGGCAGACAAGCAGTAGTAGATCACTGACAGCTGATGCTACATCCTGAGCACAGGCAGCAATGGCAGGATTCTCTAGGACGTGGAAGCCCTTCCAACCCTTCCAGGGACATTCTTTTTGCAGTTTGACAAGCAAGGTATGCCTTGGTAGACAGCTCCTGGGCAGGGGCAGGACTGAGCAAGACGCTGATCTCAGGGGGAAAGGCGTGAGTCATGCCAGCCCTGCAGTGGCCTACCTTATGCCAGGTGTCCTGAGTAACTCCAGTCTTCTCAGAGAGGATCTCAATAAGCCGTTGGGCCTCACCCTCATTGAACACCATGCTTCCTACTGTGGAGACCAGCGTCGTATAGGGCAAGAAGAGAGGGCTGTCGCAGTCTTGGGTTCCTGAAGAGGGAAGAAGGAGCAGGGGCTTACATTCCACCCCAAAACAAGGGATGTGCAACAATATCCCTCAAAAGGTAGCCCTGGTCGGAGCCAAGGAGAACTGTTCCACAGCTTTAGAACAGCAGGCTGGTACAGTGCGCTTCTTTCTAAATGATGGGTCCACATCATTGCATAGAGTCCCAGTAAGACTAGGAAAAACATCCTCCTTATTTTATATTGGTAGTAAGAATCATATTCAGGATTCAGTGCATGCTAGGCAGATGCTTTGTCACTGGGCTACAACTTCCTTCTTTAAATTATCAAGACTGAAGCTGTGTGCGGATGCGGGGATGAGGTAGCTTTGTTGATAGAGCTGCTAGCACACACAAAGCCCTGGTTTGATCCTTGGCACTGCACAAACTGGGAGCTCCAGAAAGGAGGAAGGGAGATCAAGGTCACACTGCACTCCACAGTGAATGAGGCCAGCCTGAGTTACATTAGACCATGTCTTAAACAACAAAAAGGATGTGCAAAACTATGCACAATACATTTTCCTCTGAGGTTTTTTTCCCTTTCTTCTTTTTCTAGTAAACATTTAGTTCATCTCACCTTCCATGGCTCAGTGAAATTCCCTTTTCTATCTCAGCATCTCCATGGGCACTGACTGCCCGTGACTAACAAGGGTGATCAGAACCACACATGCAAAACCTTGGAAAAGGCTGGCGGGTACCAGGAGTCTGCTCCCCACACTCAGGAACAAGCACTCTATCTCTAGTCTCCCTGAATGGAGCTTAACTAGTGACTGGCTTCAGGAGAGGAATGGCTGAGCCAGGTCTCCCAGAACGAGCTTGTTCACCCCCATCACAACTATCACTGCCAAAACCCAACAAAATCCTCCTAAACATCCCCTCCCCAGTCCCCTTGTTGATACTCATGCTGCCAACAGGTAAGAAATGAGTGAACGAAGATAGCTCACCTAAAATGACTAGGGAATTCCTTCTGCTGATATCTAAATTTGCCCCACAGTTGAAACAGAAGGCCAAATGCACTACAACAGACAGACAAGAGAGGCCTGCAACAGCAAATTCAGCTAAGCCTACCTTCCAAGGACAAGGAATGGGAGGGTTCCTCCAGCAACCTTGAATCCTCTGACTTGTCACAATATTTCTACTTCTAGTCACAATATTTTCATCACAAGTGAAAGCACTTAGCACGATACTGTAATAAGGGGAAGGTGGGATGTGGGCGAGCTGGTTGCTATGAGCACCTTATTTTATAACTTCTTACCTTGGGAAAGCTCAGTAGATTTAAAAATAACCACATGAGCACTAAAGGCCTAAGAGTTTGTATTGCCAAGAAAGTGGAAGAGTGTGTGTGTGGGTACCTCCTTAATTTCACTGAAATATGTATGCGCACACAACTAATGGTGGACTTACATACTAGACATAATCCTGAATGCTACAGAGCCAAAATAAAACAAAACACCCCATGAGCTCACTCTCAGGAGGAACCCCCACTGACACAGTTTTTGTTGTATGTTTTCCCATGGAGCCCCAACCTTGGGTGGATATTCATTGCCCAAGGTTTAAAAACCACAGGCGAGGAGGCATGATGTCCTCTTAAGACTCTGTGGAGTGGAAGGCTGTAGAGACATTCCTTTCCCGATTCAGAACAGTCTAGACACAGCGCTCCCTGAGAACTCGTATGTGACTCTTGCAGCCTGTGATGTGCTTCAAGCAGAAAGTTTACATGGGGTTTCAAAACTCAATGTAGACAAGAACGTAAACCAGTAACGTGACATATTGGATGTGAATTGGTAAGTTGGATGAAGTATGCTGTTAATACTCATTCCAACTGTTTCTTCTTGGCCTATTCTAAAATGGCTAGGCAGGACTATTAAGCTACAGATGTGGTTCACACCATATTCCTTTTGGACTGGCTGTTCTATGCCCTTCCAACCCCGTGATCTTAGAAGGCCCTATCCTCTAGAAGTCCCTGAGTGGTTGAAATCTCAATTCTCCACTAGTGGACACTCTTCTAGTGGGCATGTTGGTATATGCCTGTAATTCCAGCACTTAGGAAGTAGAGAACAAGAGTATTTAAGGCTAGCTTGGGATACATGAGACCCTGTCTCAAAGAAGGAGGGGTGGGGATCCAAATAAAGACACTGCCCTTTAGGCCCTATCCATTGAGCCTCACCCTTTACCATGGGAGTGAAACATTTGTCTATCACTGCTGGAGGAGGCCTTGCTACTGAACATCAACATAGGTACAGGCATCAGCTATGAGAGGCTTCAAGATGCTTCCAGCACTGTCCAAAAGCTCCCTCCTACATTCAGAGGGTTTCTGAGGCTATTCTTTCAAAGAGGCACTCTAGACTTCCTACATCCTCCTTCAGGATCTAGCCTCATAAGTAGTCTTCACCCCTCAACAAGGAAACTTCTCTATGCCACAGAGACCACTACAGAAAACCTCGACCAATCAAAATGCAGAGCTATAGAGCCCAGTCCCAATAGACACATCTACAAAGCACCTAAGGCTCAGGGAACATGGTGGAAGAAGGGGCAGAAAAAGCGTAAAAGCCAGAAGAGTTTGCTGCGAGGTTTTGTCTACTAGTAATGTCAGAAGCTACTAGAATATCTCAAGTAGATAGCTACACCACATGCCTGCCCAAATGTGAGCTGAACAAGGACTACATCAGTAGCCTTGCCAAGCCAGATGTGGGGAGAAGCCCGCAAGACGTCAACCCTACACAAAGAATGTATAGACAATTGAGGAAAGCTGGGAGTAGACGATGTGGCCTTTCCCGGGGAAAAAGGACACCAGTTGGTTGTCTAGCACTAAATGGTCATCATCCCTGAAAACATACACACACAAGTAATATTATACAAACTGAGTAGGTTACATTTAGAAATATATATGCATCTACAAATACATATATGCATGAAATTACAACTAATGAAAAAAAGGCCATGAATTTGAAGGAGAGTGGGGAGGAGTATATGGGAGAGTTTGGAGGAAAGGAAAAAATGTTGTAAATATACATATATTTTATAAAATCGCAAAGATTTAAAAAGAAAAAAAAAAGAAAGCATTTAAAATATAATAAAAACCAAAATAAAATCATCTTGAACACATTTTTCTGTCAAGTTTTTTTAAAAAGTAGCATTCTAATGAATCCTTATTAAACTTCCTCTATGAATTTTTGTTAAATGTTTCAATTAAAAGTAAATAGTTCTAACAATTCAAACAACCCAAAGTAATGTAAAGTAAAATTGAGCCTTCTCTGCCTACCCCCTTCTCCACCACAGGAACTTCCATGGCCTTCTCCACATACATATTCTCCTTTACATTGCTTTTAGAGAGTAAGAACTTCACAAAATATTTTTCATTGAATCTTTGAGGTCTATTTAAAAGGGGTGGGGGGGAAGGCAGTATCTCCACTGTCTCTGAATCAGAGGCAGTAAAACTGACAGAAAACCTGGGTCCCTGGATGAGGCACCTCCATCCAGCTTGCCCACAGGAGCCCCACAACCCACTCACAGCATCCCACTCGCGCCTCTAGCAAATGTTTGAGGATTCTCCTAATCCTTGGTATTGCGAAATCTTAAGGTATTAGAATAAACTTGCCAAAGACTTCATATCTAATCTGTTAACCACAGTCTTTAAAAGAGGAAGGGTTAGGGAATTCAGAGGAGGTCAGCTCCCTGCACTGCTGCCCTGGCAGCTTGGGTCTGGGTGGCTTTGGTAAGCATGCTCTGGAATGAGGCAGACAGACGGCAAAGAGCAGCTACGAGAGGGAAACAACCAGATCCTGTCTTTGGGGGACACAGCAACACTCACCGTGGGCCAGGCCCTTCAGGAATGCAGAGCTATACAGACCCAGGACAGGCCTGTCCTGCATGGAGGGGCCTGAGGTACAGGGCTTGACTTTCACACGGGAGACAGTATAGAACCCCTACAGCTGCAGACTAAAAGATTAGGCTGGCAACACTGACAGCTAACTCCATAAAAAATAAAAATAAAAAATAAATGGATAAAGCCACCAAGGGGGTTAAACAAATATATGTGGGCCAGGGGCCAGCCTATAGGTCACCTCTGGCCTTGGATATATATATGTATATGTATATATATACACACACATATATACATACATACATACATACATACATACATACATACATACATACATGCAGTATCTATGGTTTCCAATGGCCTAGGCTAAAATGTCAACTTCCGACTCAGCTCCTCTGACAACTTTATGTCCTTGGACAACTGGCTTAATTACCTCCCATCTTTGTTTCCTTGTCTGTAAAGTCAGTAATAACTGTTCCTCCCTCACAGCCTGGCTGCAAAAATTAACTTACAATGTGCCTGGAATGAGGCATGGGGGAAAAGCATTGAAAACTAACCCCCAGGGCCAACTTTGGATGCCCAACCATTCAGACCCCTCCTTGGACAGCGAAACACCTGCCCCTTCCAAGCTCAATAGTGAAGAAGTCAGGCAAGGGTGAGGCTCTGAGGACAGCCTCTCTGAGGTCAAGGCTGACATAGAGACTCAAAAAGGGCAGACTGTTCTTACTCATGCTGCTAAGCCGCAAGGCTTGAGGGAAGATTATATCTCCACTGCCAAGAAGCCTGAAGAGCGTCAGTCGATGTGCCTAACACCTCAGACTTCAAAACTATGATGTGGTTTGCTACAGAAATACTTTATCACCTAGAAAATTAAACTTGTAAAGAGGCACTTAGGAGTCTCTTCTCTGTCAACTGTGGAGTCCTTTAGGAAAATTTGTTCTTTGCCTACATAACCACCAGTTCCCCAATGAACAGCTCAGCATTAGGAGGAAGATGTTAACATAAGGGGACTCCGGGGACTCAGCAGCCCACTGTTCCAGCAGCAGCTAGCCCATGTCCAGCTACAGAACAAGCCTGTCCTTGCCCATGCTCCACTTTCTCAACCAGCAGGGAGGGGATCAGCCCACTCCAGGACTTGCCCTGTGAGTACCTGTGGACAGCTAGACATTAAAGGGAGCTGAGTATTACTGTAGGTTCCCAAAATCTCTGCCCGGGATGAGCAGACCCAGCTTACTTCCAAACATAGTGGATGTACTCACCGTCCCTTACTACTGTCGAATACTAAGCTTGAAGGGGTAAGAAGAAAGGAAGACCACCGCTTCACCACATAGCAGGCACAGGGAGGTCATCCAACAGACCAACATGCCGGGGTCTAGAGAGGCAGCCTGGCAGCAATGCAAGCAAAAGCTACAAGGCAGACGCCTGCAGAAAGGGGAACAGCCCAGAAAGGCACAAGTCTGCAGGATCCAGGACTTTGGATTCCCAGAGGAGTAGAAGGAGATAAGCCTGGAACAGGTGCAAGATTTCGTGGATTTTATCCCACAGACAAAACGCAGTGACTAAAAGGGAGCATTGTTTGGGATGCCAAAAGGGACAAGGCTGAGGGCAGGCAACTCAGGTAAGAGCCCAAGTTAGAGAGCTCACTCAAGTTCAAGAGTATTCAGGAGCCTAAGTGTGAGAAGCCCAAGTGCTAATTCAGGGACCCCTCACAGTGGGGCCCGACGGGGACATGGCTAGGGACTAATGAGGATACAATGGGAAGGACATTCATTTTCTTAGGGACTGTCCAAACCCATCCTGAAGGCCTTCCCCTCAAACGCAAAGACCAGACCTGAACCCTCACAGGGCAGGGATGGTTCAGGTCTGCGGACAGCAGCGTCCCCACAGGAAGGAAGCAGAGGCCAAGCCCAGTCTACCCCAACCACCCCAGGCAAAGTGGGCTGTGCTACAGAGCAGTCAAGCCCTGACCAGTTCTACGGCGTCATCTACACTAACCACCAAAGGTCCAGAGACCAAAGGCAAACTCCATCCTGCTCATCTCAGGGAGGCATCCCTTCTCCTATCAGGAGGCCAGTTAATCTCAGGGCCTAGCCAAGCTGGGAGGTAACACTTTTTCTAATAACAAGGAGAACATACCAACATCACTGCAGCCTCTCCTCAACTATACACCTATACATTGTGGCCAGGAGTCTATGGGGAAGGCCAAGGCCCTCAAAGAAATAATATACAACTTGACTGCTCCCACCACCGCTCAGTGCTCTTCCAGCCACAGCCAAGACAGGCCGTGGGCAGCATGTTAAGTGGAGACTCCACTCCCAGACCAAGCAGCTCAGCCCTGGTCATCCCTTCCCAGAGCACACAGGCCAAAGATGAACAGCTACACTTGACCCCTACATGGCCACAAACACTCACATCTGGAGTTTCCAGGCCCTGGCTCCAAGCAGGGAGAGCAGCTTATTAAGGGCTTCCCTTTGGCTGGAGGAGAATAATCTACTACTAAACTGGAAAGATGTGTGCATTAAATGGCTTCCTACAGACTGAATGATTAATTTCCTCTTTGCATGTCAGAGTCTTTCTCTTCAGACTTCCACACCAACAGTTTTATACCTGGAGAACAAATCCAGCATCACAATAGTTTTAAAGACAACCATGGGGCCTTGCGCAAGCCCCCGCCTGGGTTTGCGGGCAGAAAGGCTGAAGACCATAGAGTTTCAGCGGCAGGCACGATTCCTTGGTGCCTACAGAGGAAGACCACAGCTTTATCGGGAATGCAAGCACAGAGGCCTGGACAGTACCTGAAGTCTCAGCACTGCCACATCCAACAGTCACCACATGGAGATGTCCACAAGAATGCCATCGAGATGCTTCCCTGGGGGATCGCTTTACATTCTTTTTGGAGAGAGAGGAAGAGAAGAACAGAGGAATAGAGAAGAGGGGAGAGGGGAAGAAAATGAGGGCCTGGATTTTGAAGAACTCACATAGAAAGTGAATGGCTCTGCCGGGCAGTAGTGATGCATACCTTTAATCCCAGCACTTGGGAGGCTGAGGCAGGCAATCTCAATGAGTTTGAGATCAGCCTGGTCTACAAAGTGAGTTCCAGGACAGCCAGGACTGTTACACAGAGAAACCCTGTCTCAAAAAAGAAAACAAAAACAAAAACAAAAACAAAAAAAAGAAAGGAAGAAAATGAATGGCTCAAATGCCCCAAGGGTTTTGTTTGGAGACTCAAACCCTGACAAAGAAATAAAGGTCACCAAGGCTTGTTCTGAGTGCACACCTGGTGTGTCTCCAGCCTGTAAACAGGGTGAGGGGTTAACTGTATGGATGGGAAGGGGCTCCAGGAGCGTTACCATGGAGACCCTGTACTGCCATCTGCTGGCCACATGACTTCTACCAAGTCTGAGCAGTGGCCATGTAAACAGGTAAAGCTGGGCAGTGAGGGGTGTAAACGCAGGGAAAGCACCAGCAAGCACCTCTACAAACCCTGGCTACACAGGATGATTGCCATACTGTGTAACAGCACCAGGACACGGCAGGACAAGGACAAGGCAGGACGGGCACTTGAAGCACGTGTGAACAGGTAGATTGGTAGAGGAAAGGAAGGGCGCAATCATGGCCCATTAGTTTCAAGAAAGCTCCGACCCGCTCTGTGGACACCCTGAATAGGTCAGATAGCCCTTCTTCACCTTTTCTGTCTCATGCCCATTAAGCTACACTTTTCTTACATTGTGTTCCTGCCTGATCTGCAGGTGGAGAGGAGACCCCGCAGGGCTGCGCGTACAAAGAGCTCAGACACCGCCACCAGCACCCACAGAACACTGCTAGCTTCAGGGTACAGAAGCACCTTTGACATTCATCTTACCTCTGCTTACGAGCACTTACCAGGCAACAGGTACCAGGGGCTGGGTGGGCACTGGCATCTTGTGGGAGGCCTGAGAACTGGCTGCCGCCTCCCTCCACCCTAACTCTCCCGAAGGACTAACAGGCCTCCCTTTCCATCATCCAGAGACGCTCCAGGAACACACAGACAGGAGTTCCATAGTGGAGTTTTGTTTCTTTTCCAGTTTTTAAAAATATATACAAAAAGAAAAACTAGAAAAAAGTAAGAGGGTGAATGAAAGATACAAAAAATTACCCACAATCCTATCTCCCAGTGGTGTCCTTTCTCGTGTAAGCCATGAGAGACTCATAAAAGCCTATTTCTGTTTTCTACATTATGGAGGCTAGTGAGATTCTCCTAGTCACAACATCATGATCACCTAGCCCCAGAACAATACCAACCTGCCAGCTGGGGAAGGAGATGAGGGAGAGGGGAGAAGGGAGGGGTCCTTCAAAAAGCCAATCCATGGATTATGACAAAAGTGCCAGAGCCCCTGGGTGCACCCCTGTCCCACTGAGCAAAGAGGCCATGTGCTCTGTGGTAGACTTCTCACTTGGACCCTGGTCTCAGCCCCTCCTACCAGCAACAGGAAACAGACTCACTCCGGTTAACAGCTGCCCATTCTGGAACGCACACTATCTACAGGGTCAGAGAACATATAGTGTATTTCCCACATCCCCAGACCCACATGGGATCCAGGCAAACTCACTTCCAGTGCAGAGCTCCTGACAGCACACCACCACGAGGCCATTCCAAGTAATCAGTGCGGCCCTCGGCTCAGGGTGGGAGGCAGGCAGGCATAATTAAGAAGGCACAGACTAAATCCAAGGATAAAAACAGATTTTAAAAACCACTACCACTACCACCATACACATGTTTACCGTGCATCCTAAAGTATGCTGGACACAGGTGCTGGACTACCCACCGAGCCAGCGGTGGTAGCCAAACAGTGGCACTTTAGTTCATAGAATTTTTACTTCTCTAGGATTCTACCACTTCCCAGTCCCTAAACATTCAGAAAAGAATCCCTGCTTTTTATTTCATAGTCCAGTGTTGTCTCCTCTTTCCATGCAAAGGCTTCTAACACCCTTTTGTAACACAAACCCTTCTCAGTCCGACAGAAGAACCACACAGGGGTTAATATGACACAACCAAGCAGGCCTTTGTAAACCACCAACCATTTTTGGAGAGCAAGAGAGCACTCTTCCTAAATGAAAACCATATCCACCTTCTGACTTGCAATTACAGACCTAGGAATTTACTTTAAGAGACACTCACAGCAATATATGTACATCACTGCAGCATCAATTTCAGCATCCAAAAAAGTCTGCACACTATTTAAGTGTCATTTAAATAAATCACGATACATTCACGTTACAGAATGTTATACAGCTGAATGCAGCAACTTTGCAAGCCTGATGTGGAAAGATGTCACCAATAAATACACTGTTAAGCAAACAGCAATTTCTAACTGGTTATATACCATAGCTTGCATGTGACAGCAGTGTCTCCAGGGTCCCCAGAAGTGAACAGTGACAGGGACAGAATGGGACAACTTTAAATTTTCACCCTATCCATACTTCTCTATTTAAATTGCTTGCTAGAAACATGTTTTTTTATGTAATGATACATTTTCAAAAGCAATTGGGATCAGGTGTTCATTGTCAAACACTGCCACAGACAAGTGGTTAATATCTATGGCATGGCCCTGATCAGTCCCTTAAAGTCACATCAAAGAACAAATTCTGAAAGAGCTCCGGCTGGTCTGCAGAAATGTGCCCAGGCTTGCCTCCACGCCTGGCTTGTCACCTCTACAGTACCTGTAGCAACCATGGACAGAGTGAGACTGGGTATGCAACCCCAGCCCAGTGAGAATGCGCTGTGATGTCATTCTCAGTGCCTCTCTATGTGAGGAACAATAGATGGACTGCTAGAATCAAGTAGGGGAGTAACTGCACATGATGCCAATACTTGGCTGCAAAGCCATGTCTTCTTCATGTGGATACCTACCTGCAAGGTGACCCGGGAGGCCACCTCCCCATAAATGGCTGCTACTTACAGCAGGGGTGTCCAACAAAACTTTCTGATGGTGACATTTTATCTCTAAGCTGTTCTAAAAGCAGTCACTGGCAACATGTGACTACTTACAGATCATTAAAGACAGAAAGTATGATCAAAGAACTGAGTCTTATCTTGGGCTAATTTAAATGACTAGGGTGACCAGTAGCTCTTAGTGGACAGCACACCTTTCAACCCTCAAGATCTGCAGTCAGCTGTTTGAATCTCATGGTACAAGGGTCCTCCTCATCCTCCTCATCCCCTGCCCAAGTCTAGGTCTCCTGCATTTGTGGGAAGACTTCCCTTCCCAGCCTGTTCTAGACAACTGATGGGACCCACCCCTCAAGCATTTCCTGGATCCTCATAGCATCATCTCAGGCCACTTCATCTGCCCAGCCCTACCCTGTCAGATACCGAGCACCCACCTGCAGTTCTGCCATAATTCTTTTGTATTGAGCACACGTAGTCCCCAGAATGAAGGCAGTTCTGGACAGACAAACACTTAGTTATGGCTAGGTTGCAAGGTGGCTAAAAGTAGGCCAACCACAGACCAACCAAAGAATTAGAACACAGGTCTAGCTGTGTGAAAACATTCAGGTCTGCTTCTCATTCATGCCTGCTCACCTGACAACACTGTACCAGCTGCAATGTTCAATATTAAATCAGGTGAATTCTAGTATACTTCATGTATCAGACTAAAGACGATTCCATGACCCTCTGGTAAGTATCCATACCGTTAGATTTCATGCCCCAACTTGCAGTTACTACAGTTTATGCTTCACTTCAGTGATGAAAATCATGTGCAAAGTTCAAGAAATTGCCAGACAAAGTGAATCTGAGTTCCCACTGTAGTTACTTTCTGAAGCAAGATGGCCAGTGATCCCAAGCACTTCACTGATACCTGGCTTTGTACTGCTCCTTTGTTGTTTGTACTGGCATTTCACACATGAGACCCAAAATCAGAATCCTCCCCTGTTGGAAGTGAGAGCCCTACTTTGCCCCCCTGCCCCCCCGTTTCCCTGGCGTTTTCTCTGTCCAGCAGCTGTGACAGTGTTGTCAGGTGAGCAGACAAGAAAGAGAAGCAAATCTGAATGTATTCATAAATATTATATACATCCATTCACATGTTGTACTTGCAAACACCAGCACAACAAGGAAAATGGCTTGCGTCTTACTGAGCCCCCCCTGGGGCTTCTGCCTCATGCTGACCCCCACCCACAGAGGCAGTGCGGCACTGCAGGGTCTATGTAGCTATTGGTCTTACCCTCCCCATCACTGCTTAGCCATGCTCGGGTTGGGTCACCCTTCCGTGCTACCATCCATCAGGAGAATCTTGGCCACAGGAGTAAGAAATATCTTTAGAGCCCGTGAACCAGAAAGAATGGGAAATATATTTTGCTGGAGAATAAGCAGACTGTGACAGAATCCATTAGGCAAAGCCAAATGGGTGGTCTAGCCAAGGGCAGCCAGGCCCCAAGGAACCAGAGAGTATATATAAATGCAAACAGCAAGCTGTCCTCAACCCACAACCATCAGGGGCCATACCGACTAAGTCATTCTTAGATAATCCTAGCACAGAGCAGAGCTGTATACAGTACAACTATAAAAACAGTAACTCACGAACACGTTCTTGCCTGTTTGGGTCTGACAATGCCACACAAGGTCTGGCCACTGCAGTAAAAGACACAATGAGAAGACATGATTCTTTTATCTCCATCACCTTTCACAAAACCAGTCATGGAGTGGAATGGACAACCTCCACATAAGGCATGCTCACCCTGTCCACATCACTGCAAGCATGAGGTACTCAAAGTCCCCTACATCCTGAGTGTAACAGGAAGCTGAGGGGAGTCTTGACATCGCAGAGACGAGGTAGGGGCTCACTTACCTAAGGGTACTAAGTGGGAACAGAGTTATGAATAGCAAAAACAAGAACTCTCACAGACCTTCACATGCCCCCAAGGACATAAGAGTTTTCTGAGCTCTTACAATACACTCTCCTCATTATTTAGGAAAAAGAGGTGGCTAACTCCGGGCATGACGGTTCATACCTACATCCCAGGATTTGAGAGGCTGAGACAAGAAGGCCATCATTTTGAGGTCAGCCTGTGCTATAGTGAGAGATCCTGGGGCAGAGGGCTAAACACATAGACCTGTCACTTGGGCAATACCTGGAATCTTAGGACCAAGTGCACAGCCAAGTGCTAGCCAGGAACACCTTTCACATGCTTATGAGTGCTTCCCATCACCTGTCCTGAACTTTTACAGCTCTTCCCCATGGCTGGAGTTCCAGCCTTTCTGAGAGACCATACTCCCTTAGTGACAGCCCTGGGCTTCTCTGAAGCACCCTGGCTCTGCGGCTCTGTGAGTCTGCTCTACTTTTCAACACAGAATCCCTGATGGGAATCAACCCACTGCAGAGGCCTGACAGGCTATCCACATCCAGAGAGCTTGCCAAGCACAAGGAAAGGAATTCCACCCCCCACTTCACCCCTGCCCCATCCTGCAGAATTCTTTCTGGATTGTTACAGCATTTGGTAGTTAGCATTACTGCTTTATTCTTTTGGGGATGAGGAATACAGCATTTAAAGATAATATATCAAGACCCAATTTTATGCCCCTAATTTCAAAAGGCCATCAAATAAGAAGAGTTTTAATGGGAAATTATCTACTGCAACATCTCATTAGGATTCATGTCCCATGTGGCCTTGCACCAAGGCGAATGACTGATATCGAAGGCCTTCCACACAGGTGTTTCCAACTTCAGGGGGTGCTGTCACAGCCACAAGAGCCAATGCCTTCTTCAGGATTGCTTCCAACTTTTGAAGAATAAAATATCAGCACACTGCATAAAAAAAAAAAGTCAAAGAACAACTGGACTCTCGCTGGGGGACAGCCAGCACTCTTGCCTCCATAGGCTTCCCATCCAGATCCAACCAACCTCGGATCAAAAACATTAAAAAACAAAACAAAAAGAGAAAAAAATTGTGTCTCTATTTAACATATGCAGTTCTTTTCTTTGTAATTATTCCTTAAACAATATAATATAACAACTATTTACACAGCATCTGTTTTGTAGTAGGCATCTTTGGTAGTCTATAGGTGATGTAAAGTATGTGAGGCAGGCTACAAACATAGCTCATTGGTATAAAATTTGTCTAACAAACATAAGGGCTCTGGGTTTGATCCCCAACCCTATAGGGGGTGGATAATAGAATTTTTCTAAAAAAGGGATATGAAGAATATGGGATTTAGGGAGTTACTTATATGAAAACATGATGCCATTTATGAGACTTCAACATCTGCAGATTTTGGAATACACAGGGCGGGGGGGGGGCTTGGAATCAATCCCCTGAAATATGAAGAAATACTAATTTTTAAAGTTGCTTTCATTTGTATTATCTCATATTTAATGTCTTTGTCTTCTTTCGTTATCACCTTTCAAGATCTGGTAGCCTACTTTTCCTGTGTCATCTCTGTACTCCTCTTTGGTGTCCTAACATCCATCACCGTTGAAGCTGGTAGCTGTTGTGCCTGCATAAGCAGATGCAGGCCCCAGGCAGTCGGCGGCATCAGGTCCACCAAGCACCTGTGCGCCACAGTTCAGTCTCCTCAGGAGAGGCCTGGGAGAACAACTGCCTCAAAGACCCTGTCTGCTAAAGTGCTCTTCACAAGTCACACAGACTCAACCACGTTTAAACCCTGGCTGAATCTGCATAGTTACTGTAACCCACTAAAACCACCAAGGCAAATCAGTGTTCTGTATTATCTATTTTCTCTCTATATAATATGGAATCTACATTAATGTTCCATAATGCCTTATTAAATAACTAGGGAAGAATGGTAGGATAATATGAAGAAAACTATTTCCTAAAAATACTAAGTGAATAAAGCTAAAATTAGGTGGGGCATCAACACAAAGCAGACTGGCAAGACACAACAGACGCTTGAGAATATCTGCCAAGACTACCCTATCTAGACTGTTTCTCACACCGCTTCATGGAGTCCCTCAGAGGGGACTCAGTACCATTCACATGACTTGCCCTGAAGAATGAGATGCAGCTTGAAGGTGCCTGCTCAAAATGTCTTATGCCTCTGCTACACCCTAAGAGGGCTTCTGCCCTAGAGAGACACAGGCACTTCAGCTCAGGCCCCCAAATGAACTCATGCATGTGGAGTAGCCCTGAGCCTACCTAGGTAAGACACAGCATGAAGCAGAGCCTCCCAGCAGACAGGACCTACATTAGCCAACCTTAGCCAATCACAGACATGGGAGCAAAGACAAAGGACTGCTGTTACAAGGCGGTAGAACTTGGGGTGCTTGTTATGCAGCCTTACTATATAGCAGCAGCTGACTGACACGGAAGGCACCCAGTTATGTAACTACATCCTCCAAACTCAAACATCCCTCCTGTAGAGGACTGAGGATCATAAAATTCAGGAAGCTCAGAAAGTCCCAAGACTCACAGGTCCTCCTCAAGGTTACACGACCACCACAATTACTGGGGAGATACGAGTCTTTAGTGGAGCTGCCTCCAAGTCGAGCAGGGATAGAGAGCTCCAGGAGCACAGCTTTCCTAAACCCTCAGGGAGGCTGTGGTGGGCATTTTGGTGGTGATACAGCTGCCTTAGACTTATCCATGCTCCTGTAGGTAAACTAGCACCCCTGCTCCTGTATAAAAGTCCAAAAGCTCAACAGCCCATGGAGCTGGACTTGTGTGGAGTTGTTTCCCTGGTCTGTCATCTGTACCCAATCTGGGGAGAACAGGAAAAGTGAATCAACAGAGCACTGAGGACACCGCCAGTCACAGAGGAGCAGCTTTCCCTCAAGCTCACAGGAGTCAGGGCACTCACCAGGCTCGCCTTTTCTTTTTGAACCAGACTTCTTCTTTGCAGGAGCCTCTTGCTTTGGTGCCTCCTGGCTCTGGACCATTCCTGCATTTTTATCCTGGGCAGGAGCCGACTCTGACTTTTTACCCTGATTGGCAGCTGTGTCTACCTTTTTGCCATGATTGGGGGACTCATCTACCTTTTTGCCCTGATTGGGGGCCCCCTCTGCCTTTTTTCCTTGGTTTGAGACACCTTCTGTCTTTGTGCCCTGATTAGCAACTGCATCAGTCTTTCTACTCTGGTTGGGAGCCCCTTCCCCCTTCTTGCCTTGGTTGGGATTTCCATCCCCCTTTTTGCCCTGATTCTGGGTTCCCTCCCCTTTCTTGCTTTGACTTTGGGCCCCTTCTGCCTTTTTGCCCTGGTTTTGAGGCCCTTCTCCTTTTTTCCCCTGGTTTTGGGCCCCTTCCCCCTTCTTGGTCTGATTCTGGGCCCCTTCCCCCTTCTTGGTCTGATTCTGGGCCCCTTCCCCCTTTTTACCCTGGTTCTGGGGCCCCTCCACCTTCTTGCCCTGATTTGGGGTTCCTTCTGCCTTTCTGCCCTGGTTTTGTATAACCTCAACTTTTGTGCTCTGGTTGGGAGATCCTTCTCCTTTCTTACCCTGGTTCTGAGCTCCTTCTCCTTTCTTACCCTGGTTCTGGGCCCCCTCTGCCTTTTTTCCTTGGTTAGGAGAGCCTTCTAATTTTTTGGCCTGGTTTTGAGTACCTTCTCCCTTCTTGCCTTGGTTTGGGGTTCCCTCTGTCTTCTTGCCTTGGTTCTGAGCTCCTTCCATTTTTTTGCCCTGGTTTTGAGTTGCTTCCCCCTTCTTGCCCTGGTTCTGGGGTCCTTCCCCCTTCTTGCCCTGGTTCTGGGGTCCTTCCCCCTTCTTGGCCTGGTTCTGAGCCCCTTCCCCCTTCTTGGCTTGGTTCTGGCCTCCCTCACCTTTCTTAGATTGATTTTGGTTTGTTTCCCCCTTTTTGCCCTGATTTTGGGCCCCTTCTCCCCCTTTCTTGGCCTGGTTCTGGGCCCCTTCTCCCCCTTTCTTGGCCTGGTTCTGGGCCCCTTCTCCCCCTTTCTTGGCCTG
>NW_004949101.1:4666693-4679277 GCF_000317375.1 Microtus ochrogaster | reverse complement strand
TTAGCTTGGTTCTGAACCCCATCCCCCTTCTTGGCCTGGTTCTGGGCCCCCTCCCCCTTCTTAGCTTGGTTCTGGGCCCCTTCTCCCTTCTTGGCTTGGTTCTGGGCCCCATCCCCCTTCTTAGATTGGTTCTGGGCCCCATCCCCCTTCTTGGTTTGGTTCTGTGCTCCCTCCCCCTTCTTGCCCTGATTGCTGGTGGCAGGAACACTGGCCTTAGAGCCCACGGGGGGTACAGCCACCATAGGCACCTCCTTGGGTGTTGCTTCCAAGATGGCGGACTTTGAAGCAAGAACTTGGATGGAATTCACAATAGAACTGACTGCTGGCTCAACCTTCGCCACTTTTTTCTCCTTCTTCTTTTTGTCCTTAGGGGAGGAAGCCAGCTTTTCTTGAGGCATGGCTGGTACAGTGGCTACAGGGGTATGGACCATAGACGAATGGACTGAAGTTGGAGCCACAGCCATAGCAGGTACACGCACTGGTTCCTTGAGGATGATGGTCACGTTGGGATCCAGGTCATGGTCGGGTATCTTCCCATTAGGTTTTTCTTCCTTTTTCTTGGTCTTTCCTTTCTTCTCCACAGTCTTCTCCTTCTTTTTCTTCTCACCTTTCTGTTGGTGAGTTTTTGCCATCTCCTTGCGCTGGTTGGCAAGTGCTTCTTCATACGATGTCTCCTTCATGGAGAAGGTTGACACCAGGAAGATACCGATGGCAGAAACAACCATAAATCCGCCAAAGACCACAACCCCCAAGGTCTGAGTGTCGTAGATATCCATCTTGGCTGGCTTGCTTTCCACCTGCCAACACATACAAGTAAATTACTTTCTGGAGAAACTGAGGAACTAGACAATTTCTACCCCTATCACAAACTTAAGGTTTCTTACATTTCTTCAGACTAAATTAAGAGTAGAAGCAAACCCATGTTCTTACCCCCTCTTCAAAAATGGATAATTTTTACCTATAGTCTGGACAGTTCTTCTAGTACCCAAAGATACAAACAGGCAGATGGCAGAGTACAGAGGACAGCTGGAGTTTGTAATGTCCAGTTGATGTGGGAATCCCCTCTGTATGCTGTGATTACCATTAATGAATAAAGAAACTGCTTTAGGCCGGGCGGTGGTGGCGCATGCCTTTAATCCCAGCACTTGGGAGGCAGAGGCAGGAGGATCTCTGTGAGTTCGAGACCAGCCTGGTCTACAAGAGCTAGTTCCAGGACAGGCTCCAAAACCACAGAGAAACCCTGTCTCGAAAAACCAAAAAAAAAAAAAGGAAACTGCTTTAGACCTATAGCAGGGCAGAACTTAGGTAGGCAGGGAAAACCAAACTGAATACTGGGAGAAAGAAGAGCGGAATCAGAGAGAAGCTATGGAGCCTCTGCCAGAGGTGTGCTGAAACTTTGCTGGTAGGCCACGACCTTGTAGTGATGTATAGATTAATGGAGATAGGTTAAATTAAGATGTAAGAGCTAGCCAATAAGAAGCTTGAGCTAATGGGCCAAGCAGTGATTTAAATAATACAGCTTCTGTGTGGTTATTTTGGGGCTAAGTGACTGGGAACTAACTAGCGGGAATCTTACTACAACCAGTAGCCTTCAAAGTCCATGACCATGGCCAAGTTCAAGGTGCCCCTTAAATCCTCCCCACTACAGGATTCAAACCACTCATAGGCACAAGTGCTGTTTAGAAGTGATACAACAGGGAGTAGTGGCAATGTGGCAAAGATGCCAAAGCTAAGCATGGCTGCATGTGCCAAATACTTAAGATGTGATTTTGACTAATCTGAGAAGTTTTCATTTTTCATGTTGGGCCAAAATTTTTATTTTTTTGTATTTTTTCTTCAATGTAAAATTGGCTGGTTTTAGTTAAACAAACAAACCAACAAAAAGCCCAGTCAACCCCAACACATCTACAGGCTTTCCTGCAAGGCCCCTGGCACACCATAATCTGCTTTGTTGCCAGTGCCCTAAGCAAAGCCCCTAGGGTCACAGACAAACACCTTGGTACTGCAATCCTGAAAAGTAATCAAGAACTTGGTTCAGGACAACACCCTTTCTGTAGCAATACCAGTCAGTCACAGAGCCTACAATTTCCATATTGGGAAACAGAAATCAAGTCTTGGGAAGCCCATGGGATTCTAGGACTGGAATTTCACATCTGCAGACTTCACAGGAGAAGGGAGCAGTGTCACTAGGCTCTTTGTCAGACAACATACCCCGAATCAAGAGGCTGAAGCATACCATTCTTGTTGCTTACAGACCAAAGTCCAAAGGATCAGAGGCAACTGGGCTCACCCCTTCCTGGCTGATAGCCCCGGCTCAGTTCCACTTCACTAGGTTTTTAACTCATGTCAATGCTATCATCAGTTCCCAGTCCCCTGAGCTAGAGAGGAGAAGTAGTCTACTCCCTCTGAAGAGGATCAGCACAGAACAAACAAGCAGAACTCCAGTGTGAATGAGAAAGACTAGGAGGGAGGGAGAATAAGAGAGAAAGGTGGGGAAGGTGAGGACACTGTGTCCAGGCTCTCTAGACACCAGCTGCTTGGGCAGGGAGATTTATGTGCCTCTTCAGAGACATTAGGGCATTTTAAAGAAGGGACATCGTTTAAACACCTCAGCATCACATTTTTGGACACTCGGTCTCTTCACAGCACAAACCCTTTCTCTGCCTCATTCTGATGAGGCCCTTGAGGAAGAACTGGACTGCTCACAACAACTGTTACTTGGGGATGTATAGGACCAAGGCCCAACACTCCATTCCTGCCATTGCTTCTGGGGGAAAAAAAAGGCTGAGGCCAACCCACATAAGCCTTCGAAGCTTGGGCAAGGCAGCATTCATATTACAAATGGATTCTGATTTCTAGCTATGGACAACTAGTGACATTTGATCCAAAGCCAAGGCCAAGTGCTCTCACAAGTGGTAGTCAAGGAAGGCTAAAGTCTTTCTAGGAACACACTCCTAGGTTAGGTGTAGAAATAAAAACCTCGCACTTGCCCACTCCGGCTCCATTCTGTGTTCAGGAGGGCAGGAACAAAGTGTGTGATATGGCTGATCACCCCTTCCCGGGGTAGGGATCTCCAACCGAAGCTCCTCAAGGGCCTCACAGCCTCTACCAACAGAGACATGCTCAGGTACAAATTACAGTGCAATCAGATGTCTAGTCAGATGACAGAAGTTCTCCAGAGCAAGACCTACAGTAAGCCTGGTTCAGCCTGGCCACACCAAGTGGTCTCCAGACAACTATACACTCAAGGGATTGCCTCTCATAGAGTTGCAGTTGGCACTGGTCACCAGCCCCTGACACAGTGAAGGGCCATCAACAAAGCAGGGCCTGTTCACAGCTGAGGACTGTGGAGTTCTGTGTAGCTTCGTGTCTTCCAACTGCTCAGCTTAGACAGAAAAGCCAAGGTTGGAAAATGAACCTTTAATCTGACTCCACATAAGCAAATAACACACACAAAATACATTCTCTGTGGGGAGTTCAGAATCAAGGCACACAAACTTGAGTGAATATTTTTCACATACACAAAGTATGTTTATAACAGCATAAATGTGTCTTCCCAACTTTTGCAGAACCAGCTGCTTTAAAAAGAAATTACATCGCTACCATTAATTCCTGAGGTAGAATTTTTTTAAATGAAAGCTTTCACAGGAAAATGAAAAGCCCAGTCTTTAGCCATACACTGAAACATTTAAAGCTAAGGCAGTATCTCTGCAAGGAGCAAAGAAATGGAAACAAGAAAACAGAAAAATCACCTCTGCTTTCAAAGTGAGCTTACCTCAAGATGAACGACAATTGTAAGCTGAAATACCCCTCCCCGAGGGTCCGCAAAGAGAATTTAGGTGGGGACACAAACACATCTTGGAGACTTGA
This sequence comes from Microtus ochrogaster, assembly GCF_000317375.1. NCBI lineage: Eukaryota > Metazoa > Chordata > Mammalia > Rodentia > Cricetidae > Microtus > Microtus ochrogaster. The sequence continues at coordinate 4,675,407 of NW_004949101.1, read as the reverse complement.
CTCACAGACTAATAAAAGCAGAAGGGTCTCTCTCCTATGCTTGCAGCTTGCTCACTGTTCTAAGACTGCAGAGTGCATCTCTTCAAAGGTTTTCTTTCCCCTGGGCTGTACCTACATGGGCTAAGGTCTGGGCCAGATGTGTGTCCACCTGTACTCTATACTACCTCACCACAGGAATCTCTACTCTGTCATTTCCAGAAACTTCTGTGAAATTGATATTTTTCCACACCTACTATTGCTAAAGTACTCAGTGAAAGACTAGCTAATGAAGCTAATGAGGGAAGGAAATCAAGGCCAATGACCAGTCCCAGGTTTGGCTAAATGGAATTCACTACCATCTTTAAATCCCAGGAGAATGCTGCTTCTTCTGGTCTTAGGATTTGGGGACCAAAAGGAAATGGGAGCTCTCAACTCTTCATATCTACTAACTCAACTGGCATGATAAAGCCAGTTCAGTCCAATTCAGGGCTTGAGATCTAGGTCAGTTTTAGGAAATGTCCCTCAACAAGAACCTGAAGTCTGTCTTATCACTCCCAGCTGCTCTACAGTGGACAGCCGGTGTTCAGAGACACCGTCTTGTAGAGGATGGACAAAGATAACAAGCCTACAGACCTAGTCCTGAGCCAAGGAATATAGATTTGACAGAAAGATACCAAACAGCAAGAAAATCAAAGGCAGCAACAGCTATAAGTACATCAAGATAGGCATCTCCTAATATTTTAAAATAAAGATTGAGTACCCCAAATCTAAAAATCTGAAATTCACATAATTCTTAAAGCCAGGGAACAAGAGATGGTGCTACATGCGGAAAATTCTCCATCAAACCTTACGTGATGGTCTCAGTTAAACACAGGAACAGACCAGGTGTGGGAACACATCCCTATAATCCCAGGGGCACTCAGGAGACCCATGTGGGAGAATTCTGAGTTCAGGGTAAGCCTGAGCTACAGAACATGACCAAATATCAAAAAAAAGAATAAATTAAATCAGATACATTAAAAATATATAAACCTGGGTGCTAGAGATGGTTCAATGGTTAAAACTAGGAGCTGGAGAGCTGACTGAGTGTCAATGCTTATCGCTCTTACAGAGGAGCAAGATTTGGTTCTCAGCACACGTGTGTACCTGGCAACTCAAAACTCTTAACTCCAGTTTTAGGGTATCTGACACTCTCCATGAGCTCCTGAGTGCCCATGGTACTTATAAACTCATACAGGGATACAAACTTACACACATAAAACTAATTAGCACTTTGGAAAAGGGACAGTAAACTTGTATTATGATAGTTCAGATATACAGAGGTTTGAGAAGTACGATTATTTCCCAACCACATACATTTGACATACAGGTATGTCAAATACTAACACTGTGCACACTAACTTCAGATACTGTGTGTGTGTGTGTGTGTGTGTATGTGTTTGTGTGTGTGTATGTGTTTGTGTATCTGCACGCAAGTGCATGCGTCCAATGCTGTAACTGCTATGAAAAGGTATTATTCTGGGTGACATCTGGCAATTTTTAACTAACCTTCATTTTGAAATTCATACAGATAAGAATAGCTCTGGCTCATTCCTTTTAACTCCTATGACATGCTAACAGCCACTCTTTACAAAACTCTATGCTACTCACATGGAACTGGAGCGATGTGTTTACGAGTCTTACAGGGCCTATTTCATGCTCCTGACTCTTGACATTTGAAGTCAGTTCCTAGAAGTAACCACTGTGACAAACTCGCTGTTCAGTTCCTTTCTTCTACAGACTGGAGTACAAGAACTGCAGAGAGAGCTCAGAGGTAGCACACTCATCTACAGGGAGCCCTAGATGCATTCACTGGCCAACTTCAGTCACGCTTTTTGCAAAGAGGTAGGTTCCTTCGTTGGGTGCTTCCTTTGGTGGATGACAGACAAGAGTCACACTGGCTTTATCACCAGCACCACACCTTGTTGGGCCTCCCCCTTCTTTCTGATGGGTTCTATACTGTACTCCACTGGGGAATTACTCAAGTCCTGTATCAATTTCAGGTTTTTAGCTTATCACCATTCCCTTCAGAATTTCTACAGAGCTTTTAATTTGAATCATGCTGAAGTTTCAGATAATCACAAGAACTGGCACTGACTACAGGGCTCCCATCAACAAGCAGCTATGCAACTGCACTACAATGACATCAGCGTTCACTTGAAGCCTTTAGAAATTCTCATGAGTCTTCTCCGTGAATGACTTCCATATCTTTGTGATGTTCTCAAGACTATTGCTTTTTGTAAAGTCCTAGAGAAAAAACATATATTGTGAATTATTTTTTTTATTCTCTCAGCTACATACAGCCAGTAAAGCCATGATGTTTATATATGTATCATTCATTTGGCTTTTATTATGCTAAACCCTTGTCCAACTGGAGTTTACAGATTTGCTTTGATTTTCTTGGCAAAAAACTATCTATGCAGGAAAAAGAAAGCACTGTTTTTTGCTCTTTGGGCTACATTACCTCATTTCTAAGCCAAACTGGTAGCAGGAGTCTCCTTGCCGGGTCCCTGCATCCCCACAGCTCAGGTTAAACTATCACATAGAGAATCGATGCACATTTTTGGTAAAACACTTTCCTCAGGTTATGTAGTGTATCCTATCCTATCAGTTACTGTTAACAAAAAGAGCATTAAATTTGAGCAACTGTTTTTTACATCATCTGACATTTTCTCCTTTAATGTGAAATACACTGAATTATAATACAGTAGCTCCCTTTTATCTACTAGGGCTAAATCTCAAGATTCCAAGGGAATCCTGACATAGTACTGGAGCCTATGTGTATACACTATACACATGCATACCTATGAGAAAGTTTAGTTTGTAAACTAGACATTCAGTAAAAGGCAAAACAACAACAATCAAATAAAACAATTATAATAATACCACCGGCAGCATCACTACTCTTGTGTTTAAGGGCCATAATTAAATAAAGATTAGTCATATAATTCTACAACAGTCCATCTGATAATCTAGACTAATGGGTAGGTAGTATATATGATGTGCATGCACTGAATAATAGGACAATTCATGTCCTGGAATGACATTCAATAGTGTAAGAACATAAAATGTGAAAGTGATTCATTATTTCTGGAATTTTCCATTTAGTATTTTTAGACCATGGTTAACTGGGTAACAGAAATATTTGACAGAAATTCTTTTTAAATAACATCTCTAGATTTGATCTGTCCATGTATTTTTTTTTTCTTTTGGTGGCCTTTGTCTTCAAAGTGAGAAAAATCAGGTCATCCTCACTGTTCTCACCCTGGCGGCAGAACCACTAGAGTCTCATCGAATGGGCTTAGGATCAGCCCTTTACTCCGGTTCACTGGGACAGTTTGTGCAGGTTTAGAAGACTATAGGATGAGATCAACTGCCAAGGAGGAAGCCTTAGATCTCACCTTTGAGAGAGAAGGTAATAAGAGCACTGACTTAATTAACCACTGACGATGACTGTATATCCAACTTCTGGGTTGGTGATCCAATTAAGTCTCATTATTCCCTTCATCTTCCATTGGTTTACATTGTTTTAACAACTTCTTGACATGAATGTATATTATTTTTTAATCCTCTTCTGGTAGCAAATATTTAAGGCAATAAATTTCTTCTAAATACTCATATAGCTTCATCCTAAAGCTATAATGAACATTTCCATTAGAGCTCAATCTCCAAATCCCCATGTATTTCTTCTTTGACTTGTGGTGTGGCAATGTATTTAACTTTCCTAACATACAGAAAGGTTTGAATTATCAGAGCTAAATTCTAATTTTAACTGCTGTAAACTTACACAATTTTAACTGATCTAAAACTCAATCACTCTCTCTGTTGCCATTTTGTCTAATCCAACAGTTATTGAGAACTCTCAATATATGCTCACACACTTTTCAGTTGCTTCTTGGAATCTATCAATTTGTGTTTTGAGACCATCTTGTTAGAATTTAAAATCACAAGTAATAGATCTTCCTGGTTAAGTACCTGCTATTTCTCTTCCCATTTGAGAATGATACTCTTCAATATAGTGATTTTTTTTTCATTAAGTTCTAGTTTGTTCAATTATTTTCAAAGCTTCTCTAACTCTTGTGGGATTAGTATTAGACTGGCATTTTTTTCTTTTTCAACCTTCCTGTGTTCATGTTTTAAGTGTTACTCTTAAAAACAGCATATGGCGGGATTTTATTTTAATCCCAGTGGCAATTTGTTTTAGGTTTAGTCCACCAACATGTACGGTGATTTCTGCACAATGCACTCGTCTGTGCTCTTTATGTTGTGGTACCTATTAACAACAGTGGCTTTTTGCTTACACCCTCATCCGTTTTGCAGTGTTTGACTATTCAAGCACCATTCTTTCTTGCTTTATAGCTTGGGTGTTAAACATTGTACTTCTTTTAAAATGAGTTTCCTTTAATATTTGTTTGTTGAGACAGGGTCTCCCTGGCTGGCCTGAAACTCTCTAGGCAGACCAAGCTGGCTCTGCCCCCCGAGTGCTGGGATAAAAAGGAGGGACGCACTAGCATGCTCAGCTTTAGCTGTGATGTTCACCCACATTTTCCTACATATTCAACTCAGTTTCACTCCTCCACCCCCTGCTCCAACAGGAGAACCTAAAAGGCCACCTCTCCTAGTCATTGCTGCCCTGACAGACAGCTAACGCTCATTTAACTACTCAGATGTTTGTCATTTGTTCATCATTGCTTCTTATATTTCATCCCACTAGGATCTTGCCAAAAACTTCGTCGGTCAATTCTCTGGACAAGTACAGCTTCCTACTCGGCTTTTATGGCCCTCATTCCCTGGAAGACCTTTGGTTCACCTTCAGTCTTCATGAGTGAGTGACTGCACAGAACCCATACAAAGGCTCTCTTTCCCCACTCCAAAGATCCGATTCTACCTCCTAGCTTTTCTTTGGTGCGAAGGTTACTACTGAAAACAGGCTACCAACCTACTGCAACCTTTGACCTCTCACCATCTTCCACATGTGTGTGTGGTGTGTGCACGTGTGTGAATGTCAGGTGTGAACAAACATATTCACATGCATAGAGAGGCCCCAAGTTGACTTATGTGTCATTCTTGAGTACTCTGTTCAAGCAGGGTCTCTCAGTTGAACCTAGAGCTTACTGATGGGCTAGTCTTACTAGCCAGCTTATTCAGAGATCCTGCCTCTGCTTCCCAAAGGTTGGGGTTACAGGTGGACCTTTATATGGGGGGTCTGAACACAGGAACTTGTGCTCTCCCCAGCCCTTCTTATCACATTCAAGTTCTATTTTCAGAGTTCTGAGGAGTTCACAAAATACATATGTGTATTTAATCTTATTTAGGTTTACTATGTTTTCCAAGTTTGAGGTGTCATCATATTGACATCAATTCTAGAAAACTCATCATCACTGAATTCCTTCGACAACTGTCTCGTTTCTCGTGTTCCTTCAAGGTATCACCTCTAATTAGACCTTAATAATTCTCTTGTGCAGCCATTAGGGCAGACTTCAGACCTAAGGTCCACTCACCACTCTCTCTTAGGCTGGATCCAAACAGCTCCTTAATGACGTTTTCGAGTTGTTCTGTCCTTCTCAAGTCTGCCCACTGTCTTAACCTCTGCTAGCTTTCCTGCCTTCTGTTCCACCTTCACTTGTCACCACCTCCTATTGCATTTCTGCTGGGCTTTATTGGTGGCAGTTCTTTAGGGACTCCCCTAAAATCACTTGATCTTTGCTTCAACCAGGCCTTGGAGGGAGTCAGCAGCCGTGGGCTGATTGTTACCTGTGGCAGGGACTTCTGATGGAAAAATTTCAGCTTTTGACCCAACAGTTTGGCTGTCCTGTCATCTCTTCTTGCTACTAACTAGGAAACTGCCTGTCCTTTCATGGAGGGTGCAGCCCTTCAAAAGTTCAGGACACACTGGGTGTTAGTCCCCACTTCCTACCTCAAATCCCTGTTCCATCTGAACACTGAAGCCTAAAATGACATCAGCTGCCCAAACCCCACCCGACAGTATCCCAAAGTCCGCTCAGGTTGGGCCTCTGTCACTCCCCTCACTTTCCCCTGACAACCTCTTTGCTATCTTTGAAGCACAAGGCTTATCAACATTTAAGTACTATTTCCAAAGAAGCATCAGAACCTCTCATCTAAAAATTTAAGCAATGTTGGTTTTTTTAAAAACAGGGTAACTGAAGAAAATGTAGCTACGAAAACCAGAATTTTGAAATAACTTATTTCATGTATAAAAGTAACTTCCTACTTTAAAGAAACAATGCCATTCATTTTAAAGAGTTGAGACACTAAAAATAGAAATATATTCTATTATAAGCCTTGCTTAATCATCAGCCATTTCGGATTCAATTTCTATGCCTGAGGAAAAAATAGAGAATTAACAAGCTTTTGTTTCTAAAAAAAAAAAAAAAAGTCTTTGGAAAAAGACCTAAATCCTCTGGGGGTTTACAAGAAGCTACCAGTTTCCACTTTATTAAAAAAGACAGGCCTATACGGCATGATAAAGGATCTTCAAAATAGACAATTGGTCCAAAAGTTTTCTTACTGTAATAGACATTCATCCCCAGAAAGCAGAGGCCAGTTGGCATGGCATCCGACCAAATATCAGTTCTCAGTAGGTATTGGCTGTGAAAAGACCACTAAATATTCTATCAGAGTGTTCAATAACCAGCACTCATATGAATAAATCCAAAGAGAAAAATACAGTTATCTGGACAGAGAAAAATGTTTTGCATGTTGCTGGAGAGATGTTTCTTGGTTCTTCCGTTTTAAACTCTTGCAAATGGTCACTAAGGTTCTGTTGTCTGTCTGTTGCTGGCATGGGAAAGTGTGAATGATTCTCACGTCTACTACTTTCCTAAGCAACTCTGCCTAATTCTAGTGATAAGCCTTTAGATTTTTTTTTTTTAACTTTCCTGTGTCTGTAAGCATATAAATCAGTTTGTTCCTTTTTTCCCCAATCTTGACCCATTTTACTTTCTTTAGTTTTTGTGGAGTGGGACCTCTGATACAATGCTAAAGGGAAGGACTGCCGATGTGATGGAGGAAGATCATTGGTTAAGTAATAAACTGCTTGGCCTCATAGGTTAAAACATAGGTGGAAGGAGTAAACCAAACAGAATGCTGGGAGGAAGAGGAAGTGAGGTAAGACGCCTCAGACAGACGCCATAGCTCAGCTCTCGGGGGCACACGCCATGAAGCAAGCTGCCAGGTCAGACATGCTGAATCTTTCCCGGTAAGACTGATGCTACACAGATTATTAGAGATGGGTTGATCGGGATATGAGAATTAGCCTGTAAGGGCTAGAGTTAATGGGCCAAGCAGTGTTTAAAAGAATATAGTTTGTGTGTTGTTATTTTGGGTAAAGCTAGCTGGTGGCGGGAGCTGGGTAGCGGAATGAAACCCGCAGCTCCTACAACAGAATGGCGCCCAGACATGTGGACAACTGAATCCACTGAAAGCCTGAGAAAGCTTGGGAAAGAGTAAAGCATGTTTTCTTGGTAGCAACAATTTCGCGGGTCTACTCTGCTTGCTAGAGGCAAGCAAGCGCTCTCTTCTAAGAGAGGCTTCCTGACTCAGCTTTAGCTGCAAAACCCTGCAGCTCATTAAGAGGTCCTGCCACGAAACACTTAAATGGTGTTGACGAAAAGCTGAACGCATGCTTTTCGGTTTTCAGCCGTAGCAGGAAAAAAGCTGTGCCGTTTAAAAATGCCGGCTTTCTGGGCTGTCCTGCCAAGGCAAACTCTGACTCTTTTATGCAAGCGGTTCTTGCAGTTTGCAAGCACAGGCTGCTGAAGCTCGCTTGCTGGCAGGGACCATGAAATGCCATAGAGCTGTGGCAGTAAACATGGCTACAGCCAGTACCTCAGCCATGAGACTGGAAAGCTAAGGAATGGGCTGGATCTAGCTGCCAAAGCCACGGCTTTAATCCCACCCATATTGCTCAGTAATTTAAAAGCTCGTGTGGTCAGAAAAAGAGAGATATACAGTAAAGAAAGATTCAAAGACAAAGAAAATTTCTAAATGGTTTACTGTGTGCTAAAAATATATGCAGGCTAAAAGTTGAAGTTCTTAAAGTAAAAAAAAAAAAAAGGAAGAGAGTTGTTGGGTGTGTTAGTACACACCTTTAATCCCAACACTTGGGAGGAAGAGGGAGATTGACCTCTGTGACTTCTAGGTGTGGTAGCACACGCCTTCAGTCCCAATGCCTGGGAGGCAGAGAGACAGGCAGATCTCTGAGAGTTCAAGGACAGACTGGTCTACAGAGTTATTCCAGGTCAAAGATACAGAACACCTGTCTCAAAAAGCAAAAAAATAAAAATAAACAAAATAGAGGTTAAAATAAAACACACAAAGATAGAAAATACACAGAGAATTTTGTATGCTATTATGCTCTGTTTGAATTGTTTGAATGCTGAGAATAGAGCAACAGCTGCTAAAAGATATTTGTTTATAAATGCTGCTGAACTAATCCAACATAGATATTTTGAAAATGCCTTGACTTTGAAATTTGGATCTAAGGACATGATGCTTTGGAAAGGAGTTTATTTTGTTTTCACAGAGGGTGTGAGTCTGTGGATTGTTTCTATTCCAATATGATGGACCACACCCTCCTGAAGGGTTGCTGTAAACACCTTCAGAAAATTGATTCGCTCAACTGCCAACTGAGATGAAACTAGCACACAGGTTATACCATGAAAGACCTAATTAAC